>NW_015546141.1:312377-322267 GCF_001515605.1 Sinocyclocheilus anshuiensis | reverse complement strand
TGAAGGATCATGTGACGCTGAAGACTGGAGTAATGATGCTGAAAATTCAGCTTTGATCACAGGAATAAATGACATTTAAAAAATATTATGATCAAAAACAGTTCTTGTAATAATATTTCACAATATTACTGATTTTACTGTATTTTTTATCAAATAAATACAGCCTTGTTGAGCATAAGAGATTTCTTTAAAAAAAAAAAAAAAAAACTTGCTGACCCAAACCTGTCTACAGTAGTGTATAACTGTATTTCTACTGTTTCTGTGTCATATTTATTTCATCATTTATTTTCCCAACATGGTTTGTGCACTCAAAACAGTCATAATTTAGCAGCTAATGACCATTTTCCTGATATTTTCCAGGTATTTATATCTAGACCATCTTAATTCACCAAACCCTAACCACACGAACAAGATCTTCATTTTGTGTCTTGTTATTTTATTCTCGATCATGAGATTCCAGCTCGCCCTGGGATGTCCCGTCCGGCATACACCCGTCCCTGAGACCCACCGGAGCGTCTCGCTCTTCCACAGCCATCCAAAATAGAAACCTCTGAATTCTCCCTTGAATGCGTTACCTGTATTTATTTCCTCGTGACTCTATTTCTGTCGCACTGAGTCAACAGGCATCGGTGCTAAAAGAGGCCTGTGATTTGGCCCTGACTGTGTTCTTTCAGAGCTGAAGGGGAGGGAAGGTTAGACGGGCGCTGCTCATGTTTACCCACAATCTAAAAATAGCAGGCTGGGCCGACAGAGCGACAGTCCCTAGATTGGAAATGGACAAAGAGGGACAGAAGAAGGGAGTGCCATGCTGAGCAGGAAGGCTTTGTTTGTAGGTTTAATGTCACCTGTGTGGCCCTGTCAGTGTATTCGCTGAGAGAAACGTGACAGAGGTCATGCTGAAGTTTACGGTCTTTTAAACTGCCTTTATTATTTTATTAACTTCCGTAATGTAATGTATTTCCAAATAAAAGCGAATATTTAGTAGGACTCATTAGTAGTGCATTATTAACCATAAAAAAGTACCATAAAAAAATATGGCAATGCTCAATAAATAGTTGCATTTATTGAGAATAATCAGTGGAATAAAATGTATATAAAAACATGATCATATACACTGCTATTCAGATGTTTAGGGTCAGTAAGACTTTATGTTTTTAAAGAAAACTCTTCTGCTCACCATGGCTGCATTTATTTGATTAAAAATACAGTAAAAACAGTCAAATTGTGAAATATTATTACAATTCAAAATAACTGTTTTCTCTGGCATTATATGTTAAAATGTAATTTATTCCTGTGATCAAAGCTGAATTTTCAGCATCATTACTCCAGTCTTCAGTGTCACATGATCTTCAGAAATCATTCGAATATGCTGATTTGCTGCTCAGGAAACATTGAAAACAGTTGTGCTGCTTCATATTTTTGTGGAAGCCTAATATGATAAACGTTCATTTCTCAAAAAAAAAAAAAAATACAAATAAAAAATACTGACCCCAAAATCTACATTTTATGTTTATGGTTTATAATTATTGCCAGAATGATGTCCAATTTTTTGCATGTATATTAATAATAATTTTCTTAAAGCAGATTAAAGTTGTGATTAAATCAAAATTAATCCCCTTTTTTTCTAATACATGTTAATGGTCTTATTCTGAAAAAAAAAAAAACTAATTATTTATTTGCTTGCTTCACAATCTTTAATAAAAATTACATAATTTGTCCTGCCCTATGTTTTTACCTGTTTGATAGCCGATTCACTCTTAAGTACATCACAATATAGTAATAAAGTATTTAAGATTTACATGAACCAAATAAACATTATTTGAAATAAAATAAAATATAAAAAACTTTAACATATTTTATTTAAGCTTGTTGCCAAGACGGCATTTCTTATTCTCATTCAACTTACTTAACTAAAATAACTGAAATTTAAATTAAAATGAATAGAAAATATTGAAAAATAATAATAAAAAATAACAAAACATAACAAAATGACTCAAACTTTAACTTAGATTCAAATGAGAGCAGAAAAATAAAATTCAAAATATTAACAAAAACTATAACAGCATACCAATGATATAACACTAAGGTGTTTCTAGATTCATTCGTTCGATGTTTATGAACTCGTGTGAATGGCCTCAATGCAGTTCATTGAGAAAAGCTGACAGGAAGGCATCATGATGTAAATAAATAAGAAGAAAGGATGAACCCGTGGGAGAAAGCAACGCTGAAATGTCAAACTCAATCACCTCTGGTCACGTTTCATTCATCTGTATTCTGTTCTCATGCCACACTATCCACGCTTACAGTAAGAACATGTATGGCGGCTCATCTTCATCTTTTCCCATGACATATTTAAATAATCCGCTCCCGGAGTGACATAATTTCCCAGAGCCTGACAGAGGCTAATGGGTCATTTCCACCCGGCTCTGTTTTCAGGTGGAGGGATCACAGAGTGAAGTACAGTGTTTCTCTGGAAGTTGATCGTGAATGAATGTAAACGCAGCATTCAGGGGATTGTTTGTGATCTAAAGATGAAATAGTTTCATGTTTCTGACGGTTATCGGCAGGGAAATTCCACACATTCAAAGGAAGGTGACATCAACCGCAGAAATCTGAATTTCAGCTTTGTGACTTGTACATCACGATAGTATCATATAGACCACTTTACCATCATCCTGACCTTCATGGGTTCATTCATGTCATACGAGTTGTGTTGGTTTTTTATGCACTAACTTCACATTCTCTTCTGCTCACCAAGCATGCATCTATTTGATCCAAAATACAGTAAAAACAGTAATATTGTGAAATATTATTACAATTTAAAGTAACCCGAAATAAGCCCATTTCTGACACAGAATAAAAAAAATCAAGGTAAATGTGAATTTTCTAAAAATTCTGACTTATTTATCATTTTGACTTTTTTTGCAAGAAATAAACTCAGATTTGCGCGATATAAACTCACAATTGCGAGAGAAATTCAGGATTGTAAGATAAAAAGACATAATTACTTTTTTTTATTATGTGACAGAGACAAAAAAAAAATGAATTGTGAGATGTAAACAAATTGAGAAAAAATGAGAAAAAAAGTCAAAAATGTTCAATATAAACTCAGTTCTGAGGGGAAAAAGTCCGAATTTTGTAATATAAACAGAATTCTGAGGAAACAAATAGAATTTTGAAATATAAACCCAGAATTCTGAGGAAAAAAGTCAAAAATATCAAATATAAACTCAGTTCTGAGGGGGAAAAAAGTCAGAATTTTGTAATATAAACAGAATTCTGTGAAAAAAAATAGAATTTTGAAATATAAACAGAATTCTGAGAAAAAAGTCAAACATTTTAAATATAAACTCAGTTCTGAGGGAAAAAAGTCAGAATTTTGTAATATAAATTGTGAGATTAAAAAGTCCCAATCAAAAATATCAAATATAAATTCAGTTCTGAGGGGAAAAAAGGTCAGAATTTAGTAATATAAGCAGAATTCTGAGAAAAAAATAGAATTTTGAAATATAAACTCAGAATTCTGAGAAAAAAAGTCAAAAATATAAACTCAGTTCTGAGGAAAAAAGTCAGAATTTTGTAATATAAATAGAATCCTGAGAAAAAAAATAGAATTTTGAAATATAAACCCAGAATTCTGAGACAAAAGTCAAAAATTGAAAATATAAACTCAGTTCTGAGGAAAAAAGGCAGAATTTTGTAATATAAACAGAATTCTGTGAAACACATAGAATTTTGAAATATAAACCCAGAATTTTGAGAAAAAAAGTCAAAAATTGAAAATATAAACTCAGTTCTGAGGAAAAAAGGCAGAATTTTGTAATATAAACAGAATTCTGTGAAACACATAGAATTTTGAAATATAAACCCAGAATTTTGAGAAAAAAAGTCAAAAATTGAAAATATAAACTCAGTTCTGAGGAAAAAAAGTCTGATTTTTTTAATATAAACAGAATTCTGGCGGGGGGGGGAATAGAATTTTGAAATATAAACTCAGAATTCTGAGAAAAAGTAAAAAATATAAACTCAGTTCTGAGGGAGAAAAGTCAGAATTTTGAAATGTAAAAGTAGAATTCTGAGAAAATGTTTTAGAATTTTGAAATATAAACTCAGAATTCTAAGAAAAAAAATCTAAATTGCAAGATATAAGGTCCAAATTGTGAGATTAAAAAGTCCCAATCAAAAATATCAAATATAAACTCAGTTCTGAGGGGAGAAAAAGGCAGAATTTTGTAATATAAACAGAATTCTGAGAAAAAAAATAGAATTTTGAAATATAAACCCAGAATTCTGAGAAAAAAGTCAAAAATTGAAAATATAAACTCAGTTCTGAGGAAAAAAGTCAGAATTTAGTCATATAAACAGAATTCTGAGAAAAAAATTTTATTTTGAAATATAAACTCAGAATTCCGAGAAAAAGTCAAAAATATCAAATATAAACTCAGTTCTGAGAGGAAAAAAAGTCAGAATTTTGTAATATAAACAGAATTCTGAGAAAAAAATAGAATTTTGAGATATAAACCCAGAATTCTGAGGGAAAAAAGTCAAAAATGTAAAATATAAACTCAGTTCTGAGGGAAAAAAGTCCGAATTTTGTAATATAAACAGAATTCTAAGAAAAAAAAGAATTCTGAAATATAAACCCAGAATTCGGAGAAAAATTCAAAAATATAAACTCACTTCTGAGGAAAAATAAAGTCAGAATTTTTAAATGTAAAAGTAGAATTCTGAGAAAATGTTTTAGAATTTTGAAATATAAACTCAGAATTCTAAGAAAAAAATCAAAATTGCGAGATATAAGTTCTAAATTGTGAGATTAAAAAGTCCCAATTGCCTTTTTTTTTTATTATAATTTTTTAATCCTGCGGCAGAAACAGGCTTCCATAGTTTACTTTATGAATGTTTTAAAACATAATTTATTCCTGTGATCAAAGCTGAATATATTAGCATAATTACTCCAGTCTTCAGTGTCACATGATCCTTCAGAAATCATTCTAATATGCGGATTTGCTGCTCAAGAAACATTTCTGATTATTATTAATGCTGAAAACAGTTGTACTGCTTCATATTTTTGTGCAAACTGTGTGTCACATGATCCTCCAGAAATCATTCTAATATGCTGATTTGCTGCTCAAGAAACATTTCTGATTATTATTAATGCTGAAAACAGTTGTACTGCTTCATATTTTTGTGCAAACTGTGATACATTTTATTTTTCAGGATTATTTGATGAACAGAAAGGTCTAAAGAACTGCATTTACTTGAAATAGAAATTGTTTACACTGTCACTTTTGATCAATTTAATGCATCTTTGCTGAGTAAAAGTATTAATTTCTTTCAAAAATGTTAATATACAACTTTAAATGATAAAGTTTTGTGTCAGTATTTATTAAAATTAACATTAAGATGAATAAATGCTATTGTTAGCTCATGTTAGCTGCTCAGTTTGACGTCTTGAGAAATGATCGGCTGAGGTGACTGGAATGCTGAAATACCGCATTCATACGGCGTTTGATTTTCCGTTCACATGATGACGGGCACCTTCTCACACGCGGCTCGACTTCTGCCAGCCGTTTCTCAGCTGTCAAACACCTGCACAAACAGGGCCTTACAGTAATTCAGTTTCCTTTTGCTCTGTCTGGGTCTTTTAGTTGTTAACTTACAGTAAATGAGTCGGACTGTGGTTTCAGGGCACTGTATTTGATGATTGTCACTGCTGCAGTGGACGTATATGGAGGTGCTGTTAGCTCTTTGTTGGACAGCTGTGGTAATTAGAGAGTGTTGCTTTAATGAGGACTTCACAGAAGGTTTAATTGAGTAGCTGGGTGGGTGGAAGGCGGAGTCGAGTGTGTGGGTGTGGTTTAACAGCTGTCACTCCATAAAGAAACAAGTGTTCAGTCAACAAGCCCCCACAGGCACAAAATACTGCATCTGTCCCCACACACTCACGTTTATGTGACACTTGTGCTCCTGCGTGTGTGTGTGTGTGTGCGTGTGTGTGTGAGAGAGAGAGAGAGAGAGAGCGAGAGAGAGAGATAAAGGAAGGAAAATGCTTTTTTTGGCCTTTAGTGAATGAATCAATCTCACAAAGCTTCACAAATCAGTACTTCACAAGAAGTAAGACCATATATATATTTATATTTGTATTTCTTTATTTATATTTTATATATATATATATATATTTTACAAGAGATTATTTTGATGTTGCTATGATATGATATATACAATTTTACTAGTTTGTACAAATTTCTATTTTTTTAATTGAGAATTGATATGCTTAATTGTCATAAAATTGCTGTCTCTAAAAACAGTTTTCTGATTTTCTTCATGTAAAATACAGTTGTTTTAGTTGTTTGATGAAATGTAATAGATAGATAGATAGATAGATAGATTTAAACTGTTTGCCTTATTTTCATTAAAATATTAAAATATTTGTAATTCATTGTAATTCATTTTACATTTATCATTTTTGTACAGTAACGAGAATTCGATTTTCCGAGAATTGATGGTGAAAATGTGCTTAATTGTCATGAACAAGTATTGCAAAAGAAAATAAAAAAATTGTACTGTTCCTTAAACAGGATTTTTTTAAATGCAAAATAGTTAGATATTGACATTTTCTACAATGAAATGTAATTTCATAAACAATATTCATTTTCATAAACAATAAATTACCTAGCTTTCCAGTCGAAAGCTCATATGTGCACAATAGTGAGCAGATCTGGCTTCATCTTTATCTAGCCATGTGGACACATTTCAGAGGTGACTGTGTAAATAAAGCACGCCTGCCCTCGGCCTCCATCAGGGACCATTAAAGAGAGACGCTCAGCTGTCTGTCTGCGCAAATGTTTAAAGGGCCAACTGGCCCCATGTTTACTGGCCCCTTTAAACAGACCCTAAGATCCTTTCAGATGAAGTTAATCAACTACAAACCAAAATGAATCTAAAGACTGAAATATGTCAACAGAGAAGGAAGATTTACTGGTGAATATTTTATACCAGGAGAAGCAGCTCTGTTTTGTTGCCATCGAAAATCTTTTTGTGGGATGGAGAGTGTGGAGAAACGTTCAGCCAAATGTGACAGAGAATCAGACCAAGTTCAATTTACTCTCGTCATTTTGAACCATTTTTATTGCAAGTCACAGCTATAAAACTTAAACTGAATATATTCTGCCTGATATAAGCACCTTGTTTTTATGCTGCGTTTTTAGGCTCAGTTTGCGGTTAAATATATTCCAGTATTTATTGTGCCTTTTAATGACTTTGTGTTTTTCTTTTATGACTATTGGTGCTTGAATTATAATGAAATAGAAATTTGTTGTTTTTAATGGAACAGTTCATCCAAAATTCATTTCATAGTCGCCCTCATGTCATTCCAAATCTGCACTGTAAAAAAATTATTTTCCAATTTGTAAAGTGAAACAAAGCTTATTGAAGTTCCTTTTACAAGGAAATACTACTTCATTCTTTCTACTTCAACATTTTGATGCTTCTTTATAATTATTTGTGAAATTTATTAGCAAGTAAATTGTAACGCTGTATGACCGACTTGCATCCATGAAACACAAATGAAGATATTTTGCAGAATGTTCATGCTGCTCTTTTCCATATAAATTAAATGGTGACCAATGGCTGCCAAAATTAAAAATAAATAAATAAAATAAAAGGATGATAACCACAATCTATAGGATTCTGTACTATGTTTAAAAATACAAAAAAATGTCAAAAATTAAAAAAATACTTAAATAAAAAGAAATTACATGTAAAAGCCATTATTTACAGAAAATCACAGCAAACATTGATTCTTGTGTTTTGTAACCGAATGTGATGCAATTTTGAATATGCCAAAAAAATATTTTTTTTTGTGGAAAATCACCCAAATCAGATTATATATATATATATATATATTAGGGGTTGCACCGGCTAATCGACTAGTCGACTTCAGTGCTCTGCCATGATGCTTTAAGCTTGACGTTGACTAGTCGCTGGTCCTATAGAGGGCGCAACAGGATAAGAAATCTTTGAAGTACTTCCACATTTACGCTCGTTTCCAAACAGTTAAAATGACAAATAAATGCATACTCTGAAAGCGCTCCACAAGACGTGTGATTACAGCTCCAGACTTATTTGTTCATTAATGACGTCATCAGCGACTAGTCGACTTCGACTCGACTTTCATCACATAAAAGTCGACTTTAAAACATCAGAAGTCATTCAACCCCTAATATATATATATATATATATATATATACGGTAGCGCGAGCAGACCTGAGCTGTCCTGCGTGTGTGTGAATGAGAGACGTTTGTTCTGCTGGAGATTGTCGCTCCTCATGAGTGAAGCGAAGAAACAAAAGCAGCTTTGAGAGATTAGGCTGCGCCGCGGCCCCCTGGAACGCTTCTGGCCGCTGTGTAGTGGCACGTGGCAAAGACCTTGATACTTATCATGTGTGTCAGGTGCTGCTGATACACTTCCTGCTCTAGAAAACAGGCCTCCCTCCTTTCTTCATTCTTTCATTCTTTGACCTTCTTTCGTTCAGGGACGAGGCCAAATACTTGTGAAATTTGCCACATTTATTAGTGGGGGTGTCATGGTGCCCTGATTCTTTCTTTCTTTTTTCACCTTTTTTTTTGCTATAAATTGAATGTTGAGCTAAACAAGTTTGAAGGTTTATAGGCCTTATGGATTCAGCGGTAAATAGACCTATCTGTCTATCTATCTATCCATCCATCCATCATGAACATTTATAGTCCGTCTTTGAAAATGACATTTAAATTAATTTCTCTAAATGTTAAATATTTTAAAATCTACTTTCATTTAAATTCAAATTTAAATCCTTTCATATTCAGGAATTGAACTGTAATTTGAACGGAATGCTTGATTCTCAACTCTGAATGATGCACAACCCTGCTGGCCATTACATGTGTGGCTTGTTTTAAGCTATTCATTATATTGTTTTGAAAAAACACATGAATATGAGTCCATTGACTTGTAGCTCAAAGGAGAGATGAAGTGCATGCATGGGGTGTTTAGTGATGTCAGGTGTGTAGTCTGGGGACTGCATGTGTTGGGGACAGCTGTCCTCGTATCACATGTCTTCACACACCACAGCCCTCCATACAGGCAGAAAAACATGTTCATGTCTGACCAGCCGTCGCGTGTCACACTCTTGAGCTCAAAGCATTGAAAATACTTCATGTGAACAAACGTGTACCACTAAGTAGTAAAGTTCAGTGTGTGCATCGTCCTGGAGTCTGTCATCGTGGTGGAAATTTAGCTTTATAAAAATGGAAAAAACGAGAGTGTAGTTGAGCACACGATTCATTCTGCACACATTTATCATCCGTCCAGAACAGGTTGAGGAGTGTGAAGTGCAGAATGTGAGTTTTAGTGACCTGAGCGAGTGCACAGAAACGCCCTTTAGCCAAGATGAATGAGTCTGTTTAAGCTTGGCAGATACAATATGTTCTTTGTGTTTGAAAAAAGAAAAAAAAAACACAGAAAGACTGTAGCGAGAGAGAGAGAGTAATGTTGTAGGATGGTTGAAGGCAGCGAAAGAAGTGAAAAAGATAAATGAAACAAGTAAAGCACAGGGATTTGGTTGAATCAACAATGAAAGTGGGTAGAAAGAAAGAAAGAAAGAGAGAGAGAGAGAAAGAAAGAAAAAAGAAAGAAAGAAAGAAAGAGCGTGAGAAAGAAAGAAAAAAGAACGAAAGAAAGAAAGAAAGAAAGAGAGAGAGAGAGAAAGAAAGAAAAAAGAAAGAAAGAAAGAAAGAGCGTGAGAAAGAAAGAAAAAAGAACGAAAGAAAGAAAGAAAGAAAGAGAGAGAGAGAGAAAGAAAGAAAAAAGAAAGAAAGAAAGAGAGTGAGAGAGAAAGAAAGAGAGAGGGAAA
>NW_015546141.1:306977-312351 GCF_001515605.1 Sinocyclocheilus anshuiensis | reverse complement strand
GAGAAAGCGAGAGAGAGAGAGAGAGAGAGAGAGAGAGAGAGAGCACGCGAGAGAACGAGAGAGAGAGAGCGAGAGAGCACGAGAGAGAGAGAGAGAGAGAGAAAGAGAGAGAGCGCGAGAGAGAAAGAAAGAAAGAAAACAAAAATACATAAATCAATACAAACAAACAAAAACAACTGAATAAAAGAAACAAAAACAAACCAAAGAATGAAAGAAAGAATAAATGGGATTTTGTTGAATCATCAGTAGGTAGAAAGAAAGAAAGAAGGAAGGAAGGAAGGAAGGAAAGAAAGAAAGAAAGAAAGAAAGAAAGAACACAAAAGTAAAAAACAAATTAATAAAAGAAACAAAAAAGAATGAAAGACGGAAGGAATAAATGAAAGAAGTAAACCAGAGGGCTTTGGTTAAATCAACACCACAAAAACAAATGAATAAAAGAAAAACAAACCAAAGAATGAAAGAGAGAATGAATAAATGAAAGTAAAGCAACAATGAACATGAGTAGACAGAAAAAATCAAGTAAAATAAATAAATTAATTAAAAAATAACAAATAACAAAATGAGACAAATTAAGGAAAAAAATAAAAGAAAGTACAAGCGATAGATAGATAGATAGATAGATAGATAGATAGATAGATAGACAGACAGACCTCAGTCCAGGCATAGATGAAATGAAAATGAAATGTTAAATGAAACAGCTGCTTTGAGACTTCAACCAAAACACAGTTTATCTTGGTCGCTAACAGTTTCTTCAGGCATTTTTGCAATCTAAAAGCTCTGGCTACACTCCAGCCTCCAGTCTGACATGTGAAGACACAACAGACGGCGAGTAGTCAGCCGATTCAAAACAAGCCAACGCTTCATCAGCGGCTGAAGAACCCCAGAGCTCTTATCAGCACAATGATAGATAGATAGAACGGAGCGTGTTGTTTTTCACAAAGCTCATAAAGATTAAATTCTTCTTTTTGGGGAGATGATTACTGACTTAACCATGATAGATAGTCTGCTTAAAGGAAGCAAAGTCTGTCTGCTGTTTTGCATTTCATCTTCAGGAGAAGAAGATCCAGTTGGCAAAACTCAGACAGAAACTATTTACTACTATTTAGCTGAGCAAAATGCAAGTATTCAAGGAGCTGCTGTTGTTTGAGGGGTGTTATTTCTTTTCTAAGTGCTCATAATTTTTAAATGGTGGATGATAAATTGAGCCATAACAAGAAACAAGCACTGCAAAAATAACTTTTTTTTTTTTTTGGCTTTTTTGACTTGTACTTTTAAAACATCCTTAAAGGAGACATATTATGCCCATTTTTACAAGATGTAATATAAGTCTCAGGTGTTCCCAGAATGTGTCACTTATGATATACAGTTTTCTGAGTGCACACGGACAGAAAGCGGCTGTCACAGCATGAGTACTAAACTAAGTTCTCAATCACACACAAGTTTACATTAAGAAACACACGAGTTATGACCTGATTATAGCACTTAAAACCTGAAAAAGTCAGATTTTCATGATATGTCACCTTTAAATGAATAGTTCACCCAAAAATGAAAATTTGCTGAAAATTGACTCGGGATATCTGAGATGATATTGTTTCTTCATCAGGCTTGGAGAAATGTAGCATTGCATCACTTGCTCACCAATGGAAATAATCCACAAGTAATCCACACCACTTCAGTCCACCAGTTAACATCTGGAGAAGACAAAAGCTGCGTGTTTGTAAGAAACAAATCTATCAAGATGTTTTAAACTTCAAACCATTGCTTCTGGACAAAATCTGAGTCTATAATCCATAATAACACTTCCTCCAGTGAAAAAGTCCATCTCCTGTTGCCTTTTCAACATCAAAATCCTCCCACATACACTACCAGTCAAAAGTTTTTGAACAGTCAGATTTATAATGTTTTTTAAATAATTATCTTCTGCTCACCAAGCCTGCATTTATTTGATCCAACATACAGCAAAAACAGTAAAATTCTGAAATATTTTTACTATTTAAAATAACTGTTTTCTATGTGAATATATTTTAAAATGTAATTTATTCCTGTGATCAAAGCTGAATTTTAGCATCATTATTCCAGTCACATGATCCTTCGGAGATCATTCTAATATTCTGATTTGCTGCTCAAAAAACATTTTTTATTATTATTATGTTGAAAACAGCCGAGTACAATTTTTTCAGATTTCTTTGATGAATAGAAAGTTCAGAAGAACAGCATTGATCTGAAATAGAAATCTTTTGTAACATTATAAATGTCTTCATCATCACTTTTGAACAATTTAAAGGATCCTTGCTAAATAAAAGTATTAATTTCTATCATTTCTTTCCCCCTCCCCAAAAAATAAAAAATGTATACTGACGTTTGAATGGGATATTGTTACAAAAGCTTTTTATTTCAGATAAATGGTGATCTTTGGATCTTTCTATTCATCAAAGAATCCTGAAAAGATATACTCAACTGTTTTAAATATTGATGATGATGATAATAGTAACAATAATAATAATAATTGTTTCTTGAACAGCAAATCAGCATATTAGAATGATTTCTGAAGATCATGTGACACTGAAGACTGGAGTAATGATGCTGAAAATTCAGCTTTGCATCACAGAAATAAATTACATTTTAACATATATTCAAATACAAAGCAGTTATTTTAAATATTAAAAATATTTCACAGTATTACTGCTTTTAACATATTTGGATCAAATAAATGCAGGCTTGGTGAGCAGAAGAGAATTCTTTAAAATACATTAAAAATCTTACTGTTCAAAAACTTTTGACTGGTAGTGTACTTGTTTAGAGCTGCTTTGTACTATCTTGGCTTGTAAACGGTGCTTGATCTGTACATATTTTTCTCCTGACTCAGAGCAACTTTTTCTCTGGAGGAAGTGTTATTATGGATTACAGATTCATATTTTGGCCAAAAGCAACGGTTTGAATTTAAAAACGTCTTGATGGATTTGTTTCTTACAAACCCGCAATTTTGGCTTCACAAGATGTTAATTGATGGACTGGAGTGGATTACTTGTGGATTACTGTGATGTTTTTATCAGCTGTTTGAACTCTCATTCTGACGGCACCCATTCACATCCATTGGTGAGCAAGTGATGTAATGCTACATTTCTCCAAATCTGATGAAGAAACAAACTCATCTACATCTTGGATGAACTGAGGATGAGCACATTTTCAGCAAATTCTCATTTTTTGGGTGAACTATTCCTTTAATAACTAATTAATAGGTTAAATGACACGCTTGACTGCTTTTCTGCACTTGAAATGTCAGTTTTGCTGGAGAAACTCCAAGAAAACAAGTAGCGTTCTTGCTTCCATTGGTGGTGATTTGGGCGTAAAGCATCAAACCCGCGGCCTGTTCTCAGAATAGTGAATTTGCAGTCCAAGCACAATTTCTGTGGCTGTTTTAGAGTTGTTTTTCCTGGGGTCTCCACGGGTCAACGTGCTCCGGCTCCACAGACCAGAGGAATTCCTAATCTGAGCACAGCGCCTTGCTTGGGAATGCAGATAATGCCGTAGATTATCAATGACATGTTTATAGTTCAGATTTATATTTCCCCTCTAACAGGCAGTGAATGCTCCTTCTCTTTATGAAAATATATTTATGTCGGCTCGCAGTGAAACAGCGCACTGTTGAGCGCAGACCTTCTCGTGGCTTGTGTTGGCGTTTCAGGTTACTGACGGCCTGCTTTTGTTTTGTGTGTGTGCTAGACGGTTAAATGATGACTAGCGAGGGCTCATAAACTGGGTGTTTTAAGTAGCTATCTGAAATGAATGACCCATTCTGAAAGAAAAACACTTATGCATGATGGGTTGTTTCTGAGAATTTGTGTTAAAGTCACATATTGTTTGATGTATGCTGTTCTCGTCACCTATGTTCTGACCTTTTCGCAAAATGCATTTGATTTTGGATTTTCAAATATTTATTTAAATATACTTCAAATATCCTGACTGGGTGAATTTTATGCAGCATGTCCAGGTCATATTTCACTCCAAAATGGGTCATATCTCTTAAAGTGAAAGTGCTCTTCAAGAGAAAATGCTCTCAAAGCTCTCAATTGATCTCTGTCCCTTCAAGTCAGTGTTAGATGACTGTAAAAGTCAAAGTAAGTCTTAAAATAAAAAATGAAAAAGAAGTAAGAAACAATATGAAAGTATAAACATGTATTAAAATGAAAGTCAAATGAAATATCTAATATAAGAATGAATGTATGAATGAATGAATAAACAAATAAATAACCAATATGGTGCAAATACAATGAATCTAATAAGAAATTATTTTGCATTAAGACCATTAAAAAATGTTGCATTGTAATGCAGGGATATTATAGTTCACTAAAACTATTTAAGACTAAATTGAATTCAAAATGTAAAACTGAAATGTCCTTACTTGAAATAAAATAAACTTTGACTTATTTTATTCCAGCAAGTTACCAGAGCAACATTTCACATTTTCATTTAGTTTAACTTGATGCACTAAAATAACTAAAACTGAAATAAAAATGAATAATAACAAAAATAAACATTATATATATATATATATATACATATTTTTTTTAAAAATGAATACAATTACAAAACAACAACAAAATTATTAATTTAAATAAAATTGAAATGAAAACAGAAAATAGTATTTATTTATTTATTTAATGCAAAAACATATATTATAACTTGTATACATCAATGTAGTAATTGTTGCATACTAACTTAAATAAAAAAATATTACAATAATGAAACAGTAATGACAAATGTCAGTGCAAAATTAATTAAATTATTTATTTATTTATTTATTATGGCCATATTTTTTATTATATATAGAATTATGACCACAAGATTCACTTAATTTACTGCAAACGGTCTTTTTAATGCTTTTTCATGTGTCATACGTGCCTTTAGTGTAAACAATAACGTTTTGTTAGAAATAATCTTAACACACATCTCTGAGTGGACTTTAGCCTGATTTTCTTTCTCTTAAAGGGTTAAACAGTCTGAGGTTAAGTGCATTACTGGAGCACAGTGGTGATTGTTCATGGATTAACCCCTCGCACAGCCTTTTCAGTCAGTAGCCCACTACAGCGCACCACCCGAAATCCAGCAAAACAGCTTCCTTTCTCAGATCAATGTCTCTTTGTTTGTAGGTGCTTCAGATGGACGTGAAGTTGGAGAACGTCCTGAAGATCCTGACGGAGCATTTCCAGCCCAAAGCAGAGCTGCTGCAGAAACCCAGCCAGTACAGCTCTCGCGTCACCGTCATGAAGCGGCTGGGCGTCAGCATGGACGAGAGCCAGTGACCCGCTCGCCACCAGAACTCACGCTATGCATTGTGGGAAGCGCGGTCCGAGAGGAGGAACTTGCGTTTCCT
>NW_015546141.1:298313-304849 GCF_001515605.1 Sinocyclocheilus anshuiensis | reverse complement strand
GAACGTCCTGAAGATCCTGACGGAGCATTTCCAGCCCAAAGCAGAGCTGCTGCAGAAACCCAGCCAGTACAGCTCTCGCCTCCCCGTCATGAAGCGGCTGGGCGTCAGCATGGACGAGAGCCAGTGACCCGCTCGCCACCAGAACTCACGCTATGCATTGTGGGAAGCGCGGTCCGAGAGGAGGAACTTGCGTTTCCTGTTCTGTCTAGGAAGTGAACAGGCGACCTGGATGTCCCTCACAATCTCCTAAACTGTCCGTCTCTAGTCATTCGATGGTCACCGAGGGACTCGAGCGGTGGCGTTTCGAGTCTGTGGGACCCGTTTCGGACGGTTTTTGCGAACCCAGAACAAAGGTTGAAATCATAAATCACATTTCCAACCACAACACGATCCAGAGCCCGCAGGAACATGAACGCGGTGAGCGTGTGCTCGGGGAATGAACGCCGCCACTGATGTATGGCTGTGGTAGGGCTTATCAAAATAGCAAAACACCCATGATAGATTCTAATGACGTTTAATAGCACGCTGAGAAAGGAGGCCACTCACGGCTTTTGGCATTTAGACGAGAGCCAAGACTCCCAGCAGCCGATCTGTCAGGACTCGTCGCGTTTTTCCCCTCCGTTCGTTTGAGCGAATCTCTGATAATTAAACGTCGAAAGGCGAGGCGAGGCGACGGGAAAAGCGGTTCATTTTCAGAAACCGCAAAACCGTTTTGAGGAAGGATCTGGCGTGAATCCGTTCATCCTGGATCTTTTCACCAAACATGTTCGTCTGTTGGCCGTTTGCCTAGTGCTGAATTAACATGGACAGGGTGTTTTTGTAAAGCAAAAAGCCACAGAGTATGTTACAGTCATGTACAGTAAGGGGTGTTTTTGATAAAATCACTACAGCTTCAAATGGCTTATTGCTTTTATTAAATGCCGATGACAGCAAAATGGGGAAAAAAAAAAAATGTAAATGCTCAATATATAGTTGATAAAGAACAGAATAACCATTTTCATATACACCACAGTTCAAAAGCTTGGGGTTTGTAAGATTTTTTAAATGCTTTGAAAGTCTTTTATGCTCAGCGAGGCTGCATTTATTCAATCGAAAATACAGTAAAAATTGTTAAATATTATTACAATTTAAAAGAACTGTTTTAACGGTTTTAATATATTGTAAAATGTAATTTATTCCTGTGATCAAAGCTGAATTTTCTGCATCATTACTCCGGTCTTCAGTGTCACACGATCCTTCAGAAATCATTCTCTGCCACTCAAGAAACATTTATTATTATTATCAATGTTGAAAACAGTTAATATTTTTGTGGAAATCAGGTTATTTTGTTGTTAGATTTCTGTGATGATTAGAATGTTTAAACTAACAGCATATATTTGAAATATGCATCTTTTGCAACAGTAAAAATGTCACTTTTGATCAATTTAATACGCCCTTGTAAAATAAAAGTATTCATTTCATGAAAAAAAATCTTACTGACCCAGTTTTTTGAATGGTAGTGTAATTAACATAATATTTATATATTATATAAAACATTTTTAAAATATAAATGTAGCATTACTGTTATAAATATTTTATATATAGTAAGCATTTATACATCATAAAAATTATTTCAACCAATAAAAAATATATAATACATAATATGCGGTCATGGGTGTCTATTTAATTATTAAAATATATTTTAACACTTACCCTTACTTGTTCTACACAACAGGAGCTGAAAACCTGAAGAAAAGGGAATTTTATGACTAGATAAGCTTGTATTTTTGTCTTGGAAATGAGTTCTACGCCTGCTACTGACACGACTGTACAGTTTTATAAAGAAAAAGCCATGTAAATATTGTAGCAATGCCTTATATTTATGTCCATGTAGTGCTGATGGTTTGAATTCATATTCTGCTGGAATGATAAACTGTGATCTGTTGTAATCATTCGCTCCAGAAAACTGTGGTGTAAATAAAATTGAATTCTGTATCATGTTGCATGCTGGCATCACGCGAGAGTACCTGTCACACGTCAAACGTGCTGGAGAAAGTTTCCATTAGCTTACTTCTCTTCATTTCTTCGCACCTACTCCTCATTCGAAGGCCAAAATATAGAGTCTGGTTACGGGCCGTGAAGATCTGTACGTTTGCTTTAGTCTCGCTGACGGGACCTTGAAAGAGAAGTGGAGTCGTCTACAGGCCCAGCTGTGTACGAGAGAGACACTGTCGGCCTTTCTTTCATCTGAGAGTCTGTGGGCTTTGAGAAGGCCGTTAGATGCTGGAGAGCTCGATCGTCCGCTGTTGGAAAAGCACTAGGGATGCAAACGGCGAGGTTCACTGCTCCAGAGCAAACCGGCGCAAAGCACATGGGCTCGGCTGATGATTGACTCGCCGTTCTGCCTGCTTAAAGTCGCTCAGAGGTCTAAGCAGCATATAAGTCTAGTATACTGTGTACTCTAGTATACTGTATTTCTAGTATACTGTGTACTCTAGTATACTGTAAGTCTAGTATACTGTGTGTGTACTCTAGTATACTGTGTACTCTAGTTTACTGAAAGTCTAGTATACTGTGTACTCTAGTTTACTGTAAGTCTAGTATACTGTGTACTCTAGTATAAACATTTTAAAATTAAATCAAAATGATAAATGATGGCTTGCAACTATAGCTGAAATAAAATCATTTTAAGATTTTTTATATTTTTTTAGTTAACTTTTATTTTATTTAAAGTATCATTTTCTATGGTTTTTAAGTATTTTTATAAAATATATCTTTTTACAATATATTTAGAATAATCTTTTAATTTTTTTATTTTATGATACAGTATATTTGTGACCCTGCACCACAAAACCAGTCATAAGGGTCAATTTGTCATATGACCCCTTTAATATCCTAATGATTTTTGGCATAAAAGAAAAATCAATTATTTTGACCCATACAATGTATTGTTGGCTATTGCTACTAATATACCCAAGCGACTTAAGACTGCTTTTGTGCTCCAGGGTCACATTTTATCTTTTATCTTTTGTTTTAATTTTTGTTTTAGTTAACGATAATAACGCTGCTGCTGTGTCAGGTTTTCCACTCCTGTAGGCTGATTGTTAAAACAGAAGTTCGCCAAAAACCCAGCCACCTCCTCCATAACGGGGCCTGTTTGACCTGATGACAGGCCTGAGCCGTGTGCCCATTACTGGGGGGCCACCTGTGGCCCCAGGGCCCCGTGAGGAGCAGTGGTGCCCTATGAAAGCAGATATTGGTATGAACAGGTGTGTGGTGGCAGCTGCGCCCCGTGGATTCTAGAAATAGCAGCGAGCAGCAAACAGTTGCATCGGCGGCTGTTGTGTTTGACCGAGGGGCAGCGGTGACCAGTCCATCAGTCCAGAGTTTACATTTATATTTATTCATTTAGCAGACGTTTTTATCTAAAGCGACTTACAAACAAGGAATACAACACATTCATCATAAAGAGGCAAACATACACAAGAAGTGCTCATAATACAAAGTTTCAGAGTTGCTGTCCCTCTTTCTGGAAAGATAAAGTGCCAATTTCAAATGACTAAATTCAAAGCCTGGTTTGTTCTTAGAACTGAAAATTAAAAAAAAAAGAAATTATATATCAATTTTAAAAAGTAAAACAATTATGCAGTTTTATACATCTCTATATCAAAAAGAAAAAGAAAGAATATATTTAATATATAAATTATACAATTTTATACAAATTGTATATAAATGTGTGTGTGTGTGTGTGTGTGTATAAGGAGGAAAGAGCACAAATATACAATATATTTTTGTTTAAGAAAACCGACCTAAATGTATTTATTTTTATTTTGCTGTCTTCAATTTTTTTTTTTTTTTACTGACCAGGTTTCCATCCATGTAATTTCTATGTTAATTTTGGGGTAGGCCTATTGCATGTAAAATATGCTGGATGGAAAAACACCAAGACGCAAATAAATTTTCCACAATGCTCATAAAATATGCACATCCTCATTTTAGGTGGAATAATGTTCATTTATTTATTTATTTTTGCAAGAATAGAAATAAGCTGGAAGTCTGTTGTTTTTAAATGTGCTATATAAATAAATCGACTAGACTGAACGTGAAAAGCACATTTATAAATTCCTAGATCCGCGTCAAAAAAGTCATGTGACTGCCTCGACAGGTCATGTGACTGACGATTGGCATGAAGATCAGCGTCAAGTTTAGGGTCTTTTTTTTTTTTTTTGTGTTTTATTATATATAACTACAACTTCCATTTACATTTCTGTTTGCACTAAATTTCTCTGAAGTTTTCTAGACACGCTATTGGCTATATAAAAAATTCCGTGTTTTCTGCATTAGTTTGAATGGCCTAAAATATCGTAGCAGCGACGACCAGCCAGAGCGACTGTCTGCTGACCGTGTCTGTCCTCATCCTAGATCTGCTGGAGCTCTACCAGCTGCGGGAATGCAGTCTGAAGCACATTATGTTATTATTGAGCAAACATCACACACACACACACACACAATGTGTGTGTGTTAGAAAAATAATCATTTATTTAATAATGTATTTATCATACAAATTATAAATATATATTATATATAAATGTCAAAAAAAAAGTCATTTAAAATTATATTAATAAAATAGTAGTAAAATACACACACACACACACACACACACACACACCAGAGCGTGCATGTCCAGCTGCTGCTGTTAAAGCCCTTTAAATCTCAATGAGAAGGCCGATCATCAGCTTCTGAAGGACATGATACAGCCTAAGTCCTAAACATCACAGACCAGAGCTGCTAAAAAGCTAAATAGGCTATATTGGAGATGGGAATCAACAACTGGCTGGTATTCATTGCTGTTTTTACTGCTTTTGAAAGTCATGAAAACAATGGTTTATTTGCTATGTAAATATTAATTTATTTATTGAAATTCATATATTTTATTTATTGTATGATATATTTATCATACATATTATAAATATATATTACATTTTTACAATATATATATATATAAAATAGTAGTAAAATATGTAGTATATATTAAAAAATATAGTAAAATATGTTACATATTTTACTATATATATATATATATATGATAAATATTGTTTAATAGTAAATAGTTTAATCAGTGAATAACTATTGTTTAATAATAAATGTGTAATTACAAAAATTTTTTACTTCTGATTAAATTTACTTATGATTTATTATGATTATAATTATTTTTATTTTTTATTTATAATTAATTATTGGCGTTAAATGTCATAGTCTGTGAAAAGCATCCAATAAATTTATTAAAAATATATAGAATATAGCATTAAATGTAGGTTACATTAGATAGTCATATTATACATATTATATGATTGGCTACTTATATTAAATGTGTCCATGTGTAAACTTTTATTTATTTATTTTTGTGAAAATGCGTCAGAAGTTTTATAAAATGTCAATCATGCTAGATGTTGTACGCACTGTCAGAACCAAACTCATCTGAGTGACATTAATATTTTCTTTGGAATGTCCAATGAAAAGTCTTCATTAATATGTCATCTGGGCGTAATGAGGTTTTGAAGGTATCAGCAGCCCTCACGCATAGCTGAGCAGATTAGCGCAGGACGGATAATGAAGGCCGTTCAGAGCCGAGCTCGGGCTCCGGGTTTGGGCCTGCACGCTTCAGGAACGTGAGCTGAAGAAAGCCTTTGACTGGCTGCAGGTGCTCGTCTAATGAACGCTGCGACATCTGTGGCCCAGTGCTGCTGCTATCTGTAGAGATGAGATATGGTGTGATTACTAGCGCTCGACTGTATGTTATAACTTCTACGTGAAGCAAAGCACAGTTTTAGCCACTAAAAGCCTTAAATGGAAATATGTGTATATGTTTAATATTCGAATATTGTTTGTATGCAGCCAGTGACAGATATTCTCTGTCAAATATAGTAAACTGCCATACTTTCTACTTCCTACATAGACAACTGCCTTCTAAGGATCCGTTTACACAAAACACGTTTGTGATACTTTTCTGTTGTTTTTCTAAACATGCACTAGAGACAGACGTCTTTTATTGCGCTTGCATCTTTTGTAGCATTTCATGCATGACTCTGGATAATAAAAAGTCCATGCACAAGTTAAAAGTAGGCTAGTTCACTTTTTAAAACCGGTTTTATCCACTACCTCGTGTTTTAGATGCAAAAAAACTGCAGTTTTTCTGCAGTGTAAACATGCGCTAGATGGACGTCTTTGCGCTTGCGTTTTGCATCTTTTGCAGGGTCTCGTGCCTGCGCACCAGAACGCAGTGTCAAGCTGAAAAATAGTTCAGCTTTTAAAAAACGTGTCTAGACTTTGTTTTTTTTCTTTCTGCTGCCATGCATCTCGCGTTTTTAAACGCAAAAACATGTTCTGTCTTACCAACCTGATCTCACGGCAATTCGTACATATTATATGAGGTGGCTAATTCGTACGATTTCGTATGACCTCACTCGTACGAATTAGCACGTTTTTTGCTAAATCGTACATATTTTACGAGCTCCCCAATTCGTATGAATTCGTACGAATGATCTACCCCTAACCCC
>NW_015546141.1:292808-298177 GCF_001515605.1 Sinocyclocheilus anshuiensis | reverse complement strand
AATTACTAATTTGATTTTTATGTATTTTTATATATAAAAAAGTTGCTATGTGTGTGTGTTAGAAAAAGAATCATTTATTTAATAATGTATTTATCATACAAATTATAAATATATATTATATATAAATGTCAAAAAAAAAGTCATTTAAAATTATATTAATAAAATAGTAGTAAAATATGTAGTATATATTAAAAAATATAGTAAAATATGTTACATATTTTACTATATATATATATATATATGATAAATATTGTTTAATAGTAAATAGTTTAATCAGTGAATAACTATTGTTTAATAATAAATGTGTAATTACAAAAATTTTTTACTTCTGATTAAATTTACTTATGATTTATTATGATTATAATTATTTTTATTTTTTATTTATAATTAATTATTGGCGTTAAATGTCATAGTCTGTGAAAAGCATCCAATAAATTTATTAAAAATATATAGAATATAGCATTAAATGTAGGTTACATTAGATAGTCATATTATACATATTATATGATTGGCTACTTATATTAAATGTGTCCATGTGTAAACTTTTATTTATTTATTTTTGTGAAAATGCGTCAGAAGTTTTATAAAATGTCAATCATGCTAGATGTTGTACGCACTGTCAGAACCAAACTCATCTGAGTGACATTAATATTTTCTTTGGAATGTCCAATGAAAAGTCTTCATTAATATGTCATCTGGGCGTAATGAGGTTTTGAAGGTATCAGCAGCCCTCACGCATAGCTGAGCAGATTAGCGCAGGACGGATAATGAAGGCCGTTCAGAGCCGAGCTCGGGCTCCGGGTTTGGGCCTACACGCTTCAGGAACGTGAGCTGAAGAAAGCCTTTGACTGGCTGCAGGTGCTCGTCTAATGAACGCTGCGACATCTGTGGCCCAGTGCTGCTGCTATCTGTAGAGATGAGATATGGTGTGATTACTAGCGCTCGACTGTATGTTATAACTTCTACGTGAAGCGAAGCACAGTTTTAGCCACTAAAAGCCTTAAATGGAAATATGTGTATATGTTTAATATTCGAATATTGTTTGTATGCAGCCAGTGACAGATATTCTCTGTCAAATATAGTAAACTGCCATACTTTCTACTTCCTACATAGACAACTGCCTTCTAAGGATCCGTTTACACAAAACACGTTTGTGATACTTTTCTGTTGTTTTTCTAAACATGCACTAGAGACAGACGTCTTTTATTGCGCTTGCATCTTTTGTAGCATTTCATGCATGACTCTGGATAATAAAAAGTCCATGCACAAGTTAAAAGTAGGCTAGTTCACTTTTTAAAACCGGTTTTATCCACTACCTCGTGTTTTAGATGCAAAAAAACTGCAGTTTTTCCATAGTTTTTCTGTGTAAACATGCGCTAGATGGACGTCTTTGCGCTTGCGTTTTGCATCTTTTGCAGGGTCTCGTGCCTGCGCACCAGAACGCAGTGTCAAGCTGAAAAATAGTTCAGCTTTTAAAAAACGTGTCTAGACTTTGTTTTTTTTCTTTCTGCTGCCATGCATCTCGCGTTTTTAAACGCAAAAACATGTTCTGTCTTACCAACCTGATCTCACGGCAATTCGTACATATTATATGAGGTGGCTAATTCGTACGATTTCGTATGACCTCACTCGTACGAATTAGCACGTTTTTTGCTAAATCGTACATATTTTACGAGCTCCCCAATTCGTATGAATTCGTACGAATGATCTACCCCTAACCCCGCCCCTAAACCTAACCGTCACTGTGGTCTAGACAAATCGTACAAAATCAAACGAGTGAAGTCGTACGAATTCGTTCGAATTAGCCACCTCGTAAAATACATACGAATTGTTCATGAGATAGCGTTGGTCTTACCCTACTCTCACGTCTTTTTCAGTGTCTCATGCATGAGCGCCATGTTTTTAAAACACTTTATCAAGCAAAATGTAGTTACACTTTTTAGGTCTCTAGACCTTGCAGGGCAGTGGAATTTTTTTTTTAAATTGCAGCGTGCGCTTTTCCATTTCCTTTTCCATTTTTTCTGCATAAACTTGCTAGATGGATGTATTTGACCGTTGAGTTTGCATCCCGTGTTTCAGCGTTTTAAAAACACATGACGCTCAAGTTAAAAATAGTTCAGCTTTTTAAAATCGTGTCTCTAGACCTTGCATTTTTAAAATTTGCATACCTCCGCACACCCTGTTTGCGCAGACATGATACGTCATCAGCGCGTTCATTACGCTATTACAGACCGAGCGAGAATGAAGGCCGTTATTATTGTAATAATATGCGCTTTGTACTGTAATGTTTTCTCACAACTTTGCATTCAACCCTCCCCCAGTGCCGTCTCTCATCGTGTCGCTGGCTTCTGGTCAGCCTGTGCACGCGTTCATGTGTTTTGGAGGAGGTGTGGCTTTGGAGAGTGATTTGCAGGGAGGGTGGGATCTTATGCTTTCAAAGCTAGCTTGCTATTGCTAACCTCTCCGAAATCACCTACCCTACTTTTAATATTTTGTATTAGATTTTTCCAATAACTAACTTTCTTCACTAACTAAATTAAACTAAATTAAAATTGGCAACTAGCTGAAATAAGTTCTATCTATCTATCTATCTATCTATCTATCTATCTATAATTTTAATGTTTAAGTAATGAAAATGTTTTTCGTGGTTTTAGTTTTAGTTAACGATAATAACACTGGTCTTGTGTTATTAATCGCAAAATTGTGTTCTGTCCTGCAATGCTTCCCCATTGTTTATTGTAAATATGTGGTGCTCCTGTTAAACAAAGTACAGCTTATGATACCTTTTTTTCCTCATTCCACTGTCTCATGTTTTTTTCAGCATAAAAGCACATTCTGTCTGTGAATGGCCCCTAAATCAGTATGCTAATATATATTCACTTAGCGTACTGTCTTCTATGTAGAGCAAAGTGCAATGGAGGCTATTAATTTCAATGGAGTTTAATGTAAACATATTGCAACATGCTGTTGAGCATTAAAATACATGACACACAAACGTATTTTTCAATGCAAAAACAGTCATCTTGGATGCATTTTTTCGAGCTTGTCGTAGTGCATGCTGGGATTATATTATTCTACATTTACTTGTCTTTTTAATTAATGATTTTCTTTGTGCAGTTACAGTACATGTCTGGTCCTGTAATAGTGCTTTTGATGTGGACTTGCCATCTTGTGGCCTTTACTTGTGCAGGTCCCGTCCTCACCAGCGCCACCTGTAGGGCCGTGGCACCTCCTTGATGTGGCCGTATTTCACACCAAACTGCTACCCATCAGTCTTCACTGTGTTACTTCCTCAAAGTGTGACCTGTGAGACGGGAGGGCGGCGTGTGTAACAGGACCTACGTCACTTCTGTAACCGAAATCGACGTGTATCAGCAGAGCCGCTGCATCGCTTTGGCCTGAATCCTCTTCACGACTGCCCGTCTCTATAGTTCACCAGCCGTCTGAGGTCACACGCAAGTCATTTATTGAGAATTTCATCTAATGACGTGCATTGCGGTCGTGGGAGGAAACCAAACGGGGAAACTCAGAGATTTCAATGAACTGCGCTAGCGCTTGTTTACAGGAAAGGGTACGAGGCCTGTGCTTTGCATGAATATGAAGCATTTTTAGTCAGGAAATCTAGATTATCTAATGTTTTTCTCTTTAAATCTCAAAAGGTTTGATTAGACTGTATTTGTTGTAGTCTGAATGCTACGTATAGGACGTATGAAAACTATTTTCATTCACTGCCAAAGGGCCTGACAGTGGAATGAACTGAGACTAGGTTAAGGTTTGGTGTTTCCTGTCCTCAAACTGAAATGCAGAGGGCTTTAATAGGAAATCAGATAATATACCTGAGTATTTCCTGTAGTTTGTGTGGATGGACCTGAAAGCTCGCATTAATTAAAGGAAAAATGTATTATTCTCAGAGTTCTTGGCTGGTTTTCTAAAATGTCATTGAATGATGCTTTTATTAGGTACAAACACTGAGAGTTAGAATGCGTCTTATAAGGTCATGTAAATATTTAAATTATGTTATTTTATTGGGGGAAGGCCAAAGAGAAGATATCTTAAACAAATAGTCCAATTACTGCTTCTACATAATGTTTTTTTCCACTCCTTTTATCCAACTTTTTGAGCTGGTTTGAAAGTACAGTTAGATTATCATAACCTTAAATTGTTTTAATTATCTCATGTTTACCAAACAGTCACATTTATAACATACTAGCAGGTCATTTTAGGGAAGTGGAACAATAGATTTATAGACCTGTTTAGGTTCAAGTGAAGCTGTCATTGAGGTTAAATATGGAAGCACATTTCTCCCACACAGGTAAAACAAAAATACTTTAGTAATTCATAACTTTGACATAAAATGTCAAAATGTTGATATAGTAAGTCATTGTGAAATAAAATGTAGAAATGATGACACAAGTTGGACTTAGGAGAAAAACTTATGAGATAAAGTCATTATAAAAAAATCATCATGTCATAATAGACACCAAGAGTTGAATTTTTGTTACGCACAACCACATAAGAAAAAAAATGCTTTTAATATTTTTAAATACTAAGCCATTAGTATGAGATAAAATTGATGTCATAATTGAGAGAAACGTGGAATTGAGAGAAACTTGTGAGACATAATTATGTAATAAAAGGCTTAATTAACAAAAATTTTGATATATGTCATAATTGACATCAAAAGTTGAAATTTTGAAGCGCAGCAACATTAGAAAAAATGCTATGACGTTGAAATTTTGAGATAGTAAATCATTAATATGAGATCAAATGTAGAAATTATGACAAATCAAGCTGGACTTAGATAAATTTATGACAAAGTCGTAATTATAACAACTGTTTTGACTTTTGATGTGTTATGATGTCATAATTGTGATATCAAATGTAGATTTTTTTTGTAATAATTAATTTTTCATGTCATAATCATGTTTTATCTCATAATTTGGTTAGGCCATAATTATTAGGGATGCCACTTTTTCCAGTACTCTCCCGATACCGATACTTTTATTTTTGGTACTTGCCGATACCGAGTACCAATACCAATATTTTTATTGCATTTGTAAATTTTTAAAATATTGGGTACAGAAACCAAAAGAGTATGTATAATGTTAGTTGGTTAACTTCATTTATCAAATAGATACAGTCAAACCAAAATTTATTCAGACACCTTCAACATTTCTCACATTATCACAGTTTATTCGCTATAGTTTAGAAAATGGTAATAAAATATGACACAGTGTAACTCTGAGTTCTTGTCATATTTTATTACCATTTTCTAAACTATAGCGAATAAACTGTGATAATGTGAGAAATGTTGAAGGTGTCTGAATAAATTTTGGTTTGACTGTATCTATTTGATAAATGAAGTTAAC
>NW_015546141.1:291575-292412 GCF_001515605.1 Sinocyclocheilus anshuiensis | reverse complement strand
GACAAGCTCGCGCATCTGCGCCGCCGCGCGCTCAATCCACTCAGCGTGCTTTGTTTATCAGGTCGCGCACATCAGCTATACAGGCGTTAATACTGAATGTTTAACGTTATATTCATTGCATACATATACTTCGTAGTAGACATCCTTAATCTCTAATAACTCCTTTCTGCTGTCTGTTGTTCTGTTGTCGGTCTTTCTTTGTCTGAATATGGCGCTTATCACATGCTGTGTGGTATCGGCGTTTGGTATCGGGGCATTTTAACGAGTACGAGTACAGGAGACCAGTATCGGGCCCGATACCGATACCAGTATCGGTATCGGTGCATCCCTAATAATTATGATTTACTAATGCATTTTTTTTGTTATATGGCTGAAATGGGCCTCCATAGTTAATAGTTGGCAAGTGAACTAAGATGGAGCCAAATGAGATCAGAGCTGCAATTATGCTTGATTTACTAATTAACTATTTATTCAATTTTTGGGAGTCATTTTGCATAAAGATGAGATCTTCATTGATGCTGAATGTTAAATATTAGTTAAATGACAGAATTAACAAAGCATCACACAAAATATAATGATGCATTTTTTGTTATTTTTGGAGCTTGCATTCGCTGTAAGATCTGCTCAGAAATTGTGTAAAATATATCAAAACATAGTTTCATCGAAGAAATAAGGAACAACATGAGGGTGAGTAAATGATGACAAATTTAATTTTAAATGAAGTTTCATTTTAACTTGGAAGTTACGATGTTTCAAATGAAGAAATATTATTGAACTGTAATGTATATATTATAATTATAATATAGACCTATTGTTATAATATAATACATAATCATA
>NW_015546141.1:272681-291423 GCF_001515605.1 Sinocyclocheilus anshuiensis | reverse complement strand
ATATATATATATATATATATATATATATATATATATATATATAATCATATATGTAACATATTATGTAATTATATTAGATTTGATTTGTTAAATGTAATGTGTTACTGTTTCAATTACAATTATTTGTCAAATTTATCGTATATTACGGTTCATATATTTTATTTTCTAATAAAATACATTTTTATTTTCTAATAAAGAAGTTATACTAGTTACACATAATAGTAATGTTTACTTTAGTATTACAAAGACAGACACTGTGTCATTGTGTGCTAATTCCCCATCAACCCTTAAAGAACGTTTAGTTGTTTAATGTCACACGCTTACACTATTATTTTACTTGTCAGCTCTTCACGTTTCATAATGATCGACTCCAAAACCACTGAAACTGAAATGAATGGAGAAGCACAGACGTTTTATTTTATCTTTCTGACCATTTCCTCCCCGTTTGGCCCGTGGCTCAATGCATTGACTCCCTGCGGTTCGAGTCCCGTCCATGGAACAATGAAGAGGAAATTTACGTTTTGCCCATTAAAGCCTATTGAACGAGGCTGGAGTGTTTTTATGCTCTGCAGTGTTGACTTTCCCCGCAGCTGACTGGACGAGGTCAGGACAGTCAAAGCCTACATGACTGACGTCCCTTCTCTGTGTTTTTGTCGAAGTGAGTCCCAGACACAACAGAACAGCGTTTTAACCTCTCGACAGCGAGGAGCACAGCACAAAGACGGCTGAGGTCACACACCTGCGCCTCACGAGACCTCAAAGTGCAGGTGTCTTCCTGTTTTTATTATGCATTTAATTCCTGTTTGCTTTTGTTGTTTTGAAATGTCTGATTGTATTGGTCTGGTATATGCCTTCATTTTGGTGGAACCAGTTCACGTGTAAATATTGGCTTGGCCTTTTAAATATGGCACATTTGATCCCATATGGCAAGTTTTTTTTCAAAATACACAAAAACTATATTTTCTAAAATGTATTTCAGAATATATACATCAATGTATTTTCTAAAAATGAATTTTTGGCCTTTTTTATATATTTTAAACATGTAATTTTTAAAAGCATTTAACAATATATTTTGCCCTCCAAATCATTTTTACATAAACTTTAAAATGAGATTGCAAAAAATATTTTATCCCATTTGGCAAAAAATATATTTTTCAAAATGTTCTAAAATACATTGCAAAATATACCCCCCAAAAAATCTAAAATATATTTACATATATTTTCTACCAATATATTTTTGGGGCATTTTGTGTGTGTGTGTGTGTGTGTATATATATATATATATATATAATTTTTTTTTAAACATTTAAAAGTATATATTTTCATATATTTCAGTCCAAGAAAATGCATTCACATATGTCACAATTAAATATAATTTGGTATATGTAGGTTTATCTAAATATATTTATTTATATTTAATTAAATATATTTTCATTGAGGTTCATTGTTTACAACATATATTTTAGCCAAAAACAAAAAAACAATACAAATGGGATTGCTTAGATGCTGAACACAAGAAAAAAAGAAAAAAAAAGCTTCAGTGTCAGAATTTTGAGATATTAAGACATTATGAGATAAAACGTCGTAATTATGAGATCAAATAGAAATCATGACACAAGTTGGACTTTGACATTGAAAAGTTGATATTAAGCACAACTACATAAAAAACTGCTTTAGTAATTCAGAATATATATTTTTATTGAACTTCACTGTTTACAACATATATTTAGCATATATTTAAAATATTTCATTGCCAGAAACAACATTTTTTGCCGTGTGGGATTGCTTAAATGCTGCTCTTCCATAGATGAGATGTAATAGTGTTTATGTTGCATTTAAGTGTCACATTTTCTCAAATATTTCACCCGTAAAAATAGAAACAAGCAGCAAATTGTAAAAACAAAACAAAAAAAACAGTAGGACTGTAAGATTAATAGCCTTTGTGAAAGTATTTAATAAGAACTGTTTGAGATTGCAGACTTTGGTGTCTTGAAGCATCTTACAATACTTGCTTGATTTTTACAGGAGGAAGGTGAGGAAAAAGAGCTGTAATCTGCAGTTTGTGTTTCTCATATGGGACAGCCCCACCGTTTTGGCACTGAGCTCTAAACCCGCCAGTTTCTAATTGCATTTCATAAAGGTCAAATCCTAACATCCGTAATCGGATTGGAAACTCCGTGAAATTCCTTCCGTCTTTCCAAAAGACCTGTGTTTGTTGCTTGTCCCTGATCTGTGTGGTTAAGACGCTCTTGGGCAGATCAACTGATACCACGTGAATAAACACACGTCCTGCTATGGTTGGCACATTCAAACCAGCAATTAAAATATCACCGTGGCTTTATTCTCCCTCCTTCTGGCGAGAATCAGAACGGCGTCGTGGATGAGCAAGAGTCGAGTGACAATCCGGACTCTTCTGTAGTGCAAATCACATTTGACACTTGGCAACTGTCATTTCAGATTTGATGTGAAATGATCGAATGAAAATGTGTCTTCATCAGATTTGGAGAAATGTAGCATTACATCACTTACTCACCAATGGATGTGAATGGGTGCCGTCAGAATGAGAGTCCAAACAGCTGATAAAAACATCACAATAATCCACAAGAAATCCACACCACTCCAGTCCATCAGTTAATGTCTTGAGAAGCCAAAAGCTGCGTGTTTGTAAGAAACAAATCAATCAAGACGTTTTTAAACTTCAAACCGTTGCTTCTTGCCAAAATATAGAGTCCATAATCCATAATATTGCTTTCTCCAGTAAAAAAGTGGTCTGGTCTAAATCGGGAGAGAAATCTGCACAGATCAAGCACCGTTTACAAACCAAAACAGCTCTAAACAAATATGTGAGTGGATTTTGATTTCAGGAGATTTACTTTTTCACTGGAGGAAGTGATATTATGGATTATGGACTCGTATTTTGATCAGAATGTATGCTTTAAAGTTACAAATGATGGATTTGTTTGTCTTCTCAAGATGTTAATTGCTGGACTGGAGTGGTGTGGATTACTTTTGGATTATTGTGATGTTTTTATCAGCTGTTTGGACTCTCATTCTGACGGCACCCATTCACATCCATTGGTGAGTAAGTGATGTAATGCTATACATTTCTCCAAATCTGATGAAGAAACAAACTCATCCTAATCTTGGGTGGCCTGAGGGTGAGTATATTTTCAGCGAATTTTCATTTTTGGAAATGAATCAAATTAATTGCATTTCTGTATTTCCTACTTGACAGCAAGCATAAAGCATTAGATGATGTCAAAAATGAGACGTCTGCGGGTTAATGCAGTACAGAACACAAGTGGGATGACAAACTAGCACCTGTGCTGGATCACCACACCCACTGTCAGTTTGTTTGAGTCACCGCTGTGAATAACCGCTGGCATGCGTGCTTCATTCAGACGGGTAAATGACACGAACGGCTGCTTGCCAAAGCTAGTCAAGAAAGGTCATGCAGTGCAAGGATGTGAAGTCAGTGCTCACGTTGTTTTATTGCAAAAGCCAAAGATTGTTTTAGTCACTGGAATGACAAAAAATATATGCAGTAGTATATATTTTTACTGTAGTGTTATGGAAGGCAAGTAACATTTGGTGCATTTTTAATCATGTTTTTCTTAACTGTAGCTTTAAATGTGCATTTATTATAGAGACCGTGATGTCTTGCACAGGTTGCATTTTTGAAGGTTTGCATTGACAATTTATTGTGTGGTTTAAATAAAACATTTGCGTTGGAATAATTAATGTGCATTTAATCCTGGTTTGCTTTTACAGTTTTTCTCAATTGCTTTGGCTCAATTCTCGAATTAAACTTTTTTTTCCCGAAACAATAAGTTCAGATCTCTGAACAATTAGCTTCTTGTTCACATCAGATTGGAATTTCTTATTGATTTGAGCAAATTGCAAATGCTTTGGCACATGTGTGCAAACAGTAAGTACAATTGTCTGCAGTTTGCACAACAACTAATTGCATATGGCTTGTTGATCAAAACTGATGAGCCGATTCTCACTTAAACTGTCAAACTCTTCACAGCTTCTCAATCATTTTTCATCGTGTAAGCCATCACATTCAAAATGATCCATTCAATTATGATTTGGTATCATAATGATTTAACCATGATTTTGGTAAAATTGGTATACACGCATTGACATGCAATAAAGTTCTGAAGTTCCAGCAAACAGTTGTGACATTTGCACTCACAGTTTAGAGAATGTTAAGATTGTTTCGAAAAATGTGCCAAAGCAATTGAGAAAAACTGTAAATGTTTTTTTTTTTTTTGGTGGAACCACTTCATGTGCAACGGAGGATGCAAATGTCGGTTTGGCCTTTTAATCACTCAGAAATTGCTCAATATTTTATATGAATCTTTTAACATTATTTTTTTCCAGATATATTTTAATATATTTAAAAAAAAATACATACAGGCCAAAAAGAAAAAAACATTTTCTAAAATAGATTTCAAAATATATATATGCAATTTTTTGTAGATTTTTTAAATATTTTAAAAAATGAAATTTCTTTAAAGTTTTAAAAAAATTATTTGCCCTCATATTTTTTTTCTCTTAGAATTTGGATGCAAATGTTGATTTGGCCTTCTGATCACTTTATCATAATTCTTCTTTTTCAAATATATTTTTAAATAGATTTCAAAATATACAAAAGTTTATTTTAGGCCATTTTTTGTAGATTTTTTTTAATATATATATATATATATTTTTAAAAAGCATTTCATACAGGCCAAAAAGAAAAAAACATTTTCTAAAATAGATTTCAAAATATATATATGCAATTTTTTGTAGATTTTTTAAATATTTTAAAAAATGAAATTTCTTTAAAGTTTTAAAAAAATTATTTGCCCTCATATTTTTTTTCTCTTAGAATTTGGATGCAAATGTTGATTTGGCCTTCTGATCACTTTATCATAATTCTTCTTTTTCAAATATATTTTTAAATAGATTTCAAAATATACAAAAGTTTATTTTAGGCCATTTTTTGTAGATTTTTTTTAATATATATATATATATATATTTTTAAAAAGCATTTAAAAATATGTTTTACCCTCACTTTTTTTCTTCAAGTTTGGATGCAAATATCAGTTTGGCCTTTTAATTTTGAATATATTTTAGCAAAATATTTTTATAGATCTTTGAAAATATATTTTAAAAAATTAAATAAATTTTTAAAAGCATTTAAAATAGATTTTTCCTAAGAATTTGGATGCAATTTTCCATTTAACCTTTTAATCACTTAAAAATTGCTGAATGATGGTTTAAAAGTTGTATTTTTTAAACCAGGAATTGCGAATGTTTTAATGCCTTGCACAGGTTGCATATTTGAAGGTCTGAAATGTCAATATATAATGTTCAAATAAGACCGATGTGGGTTGAAATAATTGAATTCTCTATTAATTGATCGCAGAACATTGTATAACCACACATGACAAAAAAAATCACTTATCAAATAGTTTAATCAGGCTCAGTTTGCAACCTCTTACAAATTGTTAAAATAATATTTAAAAAAATCATTATCTATAAAACTTACCTGCAAACGAGGACAGTACAGTTTTCACTCCTGTGCCCTGCTGTCACTGAATGTCTTTATGCTGCTTTTAACTGCAGCTTTGAAAAAAAAAAAAAACAACAAAAAAAAAAAAAAAAAGCATTTACAAAACTAATGACTCAAACCTTGACCAAAAACCCATTTTTAATTTCCCCCCAAAAAAAAAACAAAAAAAAAAAACCTTGACATAAATAAGTTAGTTTTAATTTCTCAGTGTTTTTACAAAGTTATGTACACAGGTACATTTCAAAGTTTACACAAATACACAGGCAGTGAAAATTGTTCAAATATTAATATTTACTTTATAAATACAGTTATGCATCAGGTTTCACCACAGAATCTATTCGTCGAGTGTTTTAGATGCATACGGTTGGTGGGGCGAAAGGCCCGCTAACGCAAGAAAATAAGGCTAAATCAAGGGTGACTGAGTCGAACAAAAGTGAAATGGAAAAATATTATCAGTAGAAAATTTCACGCAAATTACAAGATAAATAATTTAAGAGGGTGAGAGACGCGTCTCCTCCACGGAAGTGCCTGATACTGGTAATACTGGTCGATGCTACAAGGTTTGACCTCAGAGTTTCAACTTTTACATCACCTTCAAAAACAAAAGAGGCTGAGATGTTCAGATCCAACCGGATCCATTAATAGAACTGATATTGTGTGTACCTCATCTGAAGGAAAACTAAATATTGTCTTACCCAGCCAATATAAAAACAGGCCTTCAAAACGTGAAATAAACATGAACAGCATTTCGGAAATAATCTACACACGGCAACGGTGGCTCTTCAAGTCAAACCAAACCCCAAAAAAAAGAAAGAAAAAGAAAATAGAATAAAACAGACCTTCAAAACGTGAAATAAACATGAACAGCATTTCAGAAATAATCTACACACGGCAACTCTTCAAATCAAACCAAACTCACACCTCCAAAAAAAAAGAATAGAATTTTTCCAACATAATACTAATTATGTGCTACATATGAAAAGGAACAAATATATATTTATATACACAGGTAGTAAGAAAAACAAAAATGAGCACACTGCTACATACACTGCTTTACGAGGTGTTTAGATCTCGCAATTCTGACTTTACCTCGCAATTCTGACTTTTTTTCTCAGAATTGCAAGTTTAGATCTCACAATTGTGACTTTTTAACTCTTTAGTTTATATCACGCAATTCTGAGAAAAAAAGTCAGAATTCTGACTTTTTTTCTCAGAATTGCAAGTTTAGATCTCACAATTGAGACTTTTTAACTATTTAGTTTATATCACGCAATTCTGAGAAAAAAAGTCAGAATTCTGACTTTTTTTCTCAGAATTGCAAGTTTAGATCTCACAATTGAGACTTTTTAACTATTTAGTTTATATCACGCAATTCTGAGAAAAAAAGTCAGAATTCTGACTTTTTTTCTCAGAATTGCAAGTTTAGATCTCACAATTGAGACTTTTTAACTATTTAGTTTATATCACGCAATTCTGAGAAAAAAAGTCAGAATTCTGACTTTTTTTCTCAGAATTGCAAGTTTAGATCTCACAATTGAGACTTTTTAACTATTTAGTTTATATCACGCAATTCTGAGAAAAAAAGTCAGAATTCTGACTTTTTTTCTCAGAATTGCAAGTTTAGATCTCACAATTGAGACTTTTTAACTATTTAGTTTATATCACGCAATTCTGAGAAAAAAAGTCAGAATTCTGACTTTTTTTCTCAGAATTGCAAGTTTAGATCTCACAATTGAGACTTTTTAACTATTTAGTTTATATCACGCAATTCTGAGAAAAAAAGTCAGAATTCTGACTTTTTTTCTCAGAATTGCAAGTTTAGATCTCACAATTGAGACTTTTTAACTATTTAGTTTATATCACGCAATTCTGAGAAAAAAAGTCAGAATTCTGACTTTTTTTCTCAGAATTGCAAGTTTAGATCTCACAATTGAGACTTTTTAACTATTTAGTTTATATCACGCAATTCTGAGAAAAAAAGTCAGAATTCTGACTTTTTTTCTCAGAATTGCAAGTTTAGATCTCACAATTGAGACTTTTTAACTATTTAGTTTATATCACGCAATTCTGAGAAAAAAAGTCAGAATTCTGACTTTTTTTCTCAGAATTGCAAGTTTAGATCTCACAATTGAGACTTTTTAACTATTTAGTTTATATCACGCAATTCTGAGAAAAAAAGTCAGAATTCTGACTTTTTTTCTCAGAATTGCAAGTTTAGATCTCACAATTGAGACTTTTTAACTATTTAGTTTATATCACGCAATTCTGAGAAAAAAAGTCAGAATTCTGACTTTTTTTCTCAGAATTGCAAGTTTAGATCTCACAATTGAGACTTTTTAACTATTTAGTTTATATCACGCAATTCTGAGAAAAAAAGTCAGAATTCTGACTTTTTTTCTCAGAATTGCAAGTTTAGATCTCACAATTGAGACTTTTTAACTATTTAGTTTATATCACGCAATTCTGAGAAAAAAAGTCAGAATTCTGACTTTTTTTCTCAGAATTGCAAGTTTAGATCTCACAATTGAGACTTTTTAACTATTTAGTTTATATCACGCAATTCTGAGAAAAAAAGTCAGAATTCTGACTTTTTTTCTCAGAATTGCAAGTTTAGATCTCACAATTGAGACTTTTTAACTATTTAGTTTATATCACGCAATTCTGAGAAAAAAAGTCAGAATTCTGACTTTTTTTCTCAGAATTGCAAGTTTAGATCTCACAATTGAGACTTTTTAACTATTTAGTTTATATCACGCAATTCTGAGAAAAAAAGTCAGAATTCTGACTTTTTTTCTCAGAATTGCAAGTTTAGATCTCACAATTGAGACTTTTTAACTATTTAGTTTATATCACGCAATTCTGAGAAAAAAAGTCAGAATTCTGACTTTTTTTCTCAGAATTGCAAGTTTAGATCTCACAATTGAGACTTTTTAACTATTTAGTTTATATCACGCAATTCTGAGAAAAAAAGTCAGAATTCTGACTTTTTTTCTCAGAATTGCAAGTTTAGATCTCACAATTGAGACTTTTTAACTATTTAGTTTATATCACGCAATTCTGAGAAAAAAAGTCAGAATTCTGACTTTTTTTCTCAGAATTGCAAGTTTAGATCTCACAATTGAGACTTTTTAACTATTTAGTTTATATCACGCAATTCTGAGAAAAAAAGTCAGAATTGTGAGATAAAAAGTCGCAATTACTTTTTTTTAATCTTTTATTCAGTGGCAGAAACGGGCTTCCATAGAATTGGTAGATATCGACTCAGAATTGCAAGAAAAAGCCCAAATTGTGAAATAAAGTTGCAATTCGCCCATTTATTTTTTTATCCCGTGGCGGAAACAAGCTTGCATATTTTCGTGTCATTATTCACCTTGTTTATTTTCCAAACTATGCACACTATAAATACTTTTACGTGCCATATTGTAAACGTGAACAATCATGTTGACTCTAACGCAGAGATAAGTCTGCGCGTGAGTCACAGCACACCACGAAACAGATGAATGAACTAAAAAAAAAAAACACGCTGGAAAATGAGATCATGAAACATTCGGAGTCCCACCAAAGCAAAACACTCTTCATTACTAATGTTATGACTTTACAAATGTGCTGCGACCGGCCGTTATTTGCTCAATGACTAGCAGCCCGGTGACATGTTGATTTGGCGGGACGTTTCCTCACATGACTAACTGAGGTAACACTAACATGCAGTTACATCAGATTTGTGGACTCAGTCTACAATCAATCGATTCAGACATGAAAAACGCCATTTAAATAGAACGCCTTCATGTTTAAATGCAATTCTGAGGTGTTGCATTTCAATGCATTGAGCCAAATGCGTGGAAATGTGCACGTATAATAAACGAGGGTCGGTTCTGTTCAGGTGTAAACACAGCAGAAAATGAGTGAACACTGCTGGCGTGTAAAATGTTTTTCACTCTGAAGGAAACTCGAGCTCTCGTAGTAAACCCACCATATTAACCCTTTCACGGACTCGAAGACTGCTCTTCAATTACACACTGAAACCAAATGTGAAGTAGAAAGAAATTGTAAGTAACTTTAACAAATAAGCAGAAGTAATGCATTATATTAAGTGGAATTTTGATTTAGAAAACCTATAGTACCTTGTAAAAAAATTTTTTTTTTTTACAGTGTACTTGAAATAAAACCCCCATATTTAACATCTAAATCAGATGAACATTTTAACATAGGAAAATAAAGGTAAACTGGGTACTAACGCAATATGATTAAAATGAGCTTAACATGCTATTCTACATTTCATGTGCAAACTGAAAACAGTATTTCTTCTGCGTAAATGAATGCAAATGTTAAAGTGTAAATAGAAACAGAGTTGTGCTCACCTCATGGGGTTTATGTGGGAGTCGGGCTGGGGTGTTTTCTGGGTTTTTGGGGCTTTCTGGGCGTCCGGGTCACTTCATCCACGCAGATGTGCGAGCGTTTGCTTTGACGCAACGAGTCTGACACAAACAAAAAACACACACATTTATCATCCCACATGGGTTAAAAATCTAACTGCTGACATTTAAGAAACAAATCCTGAAAATCTCATCTATCTACCAATCTGAATGGTTTATTGTACGTTTAGAGCATTTGCAACTATGTTGCAATGCTTCTTTTATTTGTAAAGTACACATTTTGCACATGAAGTGCATATGAGTTTATAACATTGCATCTACATTTATTACATCTATCACAATTTGGGCTTAACAAGGTTAAATCAAAATGCAATTGCACGCAGATAGATAGACAGACAGATAGATATTACAAAAATGAAAATTCATATATACAGGCTAAGCAGATATGTGACCCTGGAGCACAAAAGCAGTCACAAGTCGCTGGGGTATATTTGTAACAACAGCCAAAACAAAAATAAAAAACACATTGTATTGGTCAAAATTATAGATTTGTATTTTATGCCAAAAATCATTAGGATATTAAAGTAAAGATCATGTACCATGAAGATATTATGTAAATTTCCTATCATAAATATATCAAAACTTAGTTTTTGATTAGTAATATGCATTGCTAAAAACTTCATTTGGACAACTTTAAAGGCGATTTTCTTAATATTTTGATTTTTTTTTTTGCATTCTCAGATTTTCAAATAGTTGTACCTCGGCCAAATATTGTCCTCTCCTAACAAACCATATACATCAATGGAAAGCGTATTTATTCAGCTTTCAGATGATGCATAAATTTCAATTACAAAAAAAACCGACTGGTTTTGTGGTCCAGGGTCACATATAATTTTAAATATACTGGAAAAAGCTACCAGCTACCTGAAATTCGTGCTAGATTAATGAGATAATTCCGCACATACCGAGACAGGAGCTTCTTTTCCTCTGCTCTCGGTCTTTTTCGGGCGTCTCCGCGCTCTGCTCCGTTACCCGACAGTCGTGATTGCCGTTAACATCCACTTTATTGTCGTTATTCCCAGAGGAGCAAATGTGAAGATCGGAGCCCTTGCCCCGCTCCGACCTGCTGTAGAAACCGGGCACCGAGCGCATGTCCAGCGCTTCCCACCGGTATCTGCCGTCGGTGCGCGGCGTGTGCGTGGAGAAGTCGAAGCTCCACGCGTCAGACGACGCGTCCTCCATCACCTTCAGCTGCCGCTGGAAGTCTTTCTTTAGCTCTTCATGATCCACCGGACCGAACAGGTTCCGACACGCCGACGGCTTGGGCTGGTCTGACAGTCGCGCCTCCATCCGCTCCAGCGTCGGGCTGCCGTTAGACAAGCGCACGTTGGACATTTTACGGCGTTCAAGTCGAAAACACAAACCCAGCAGCTGTTACAGAGCGTCCCCTCCTGCGTTAACGCGATCCAAAGCGACGGGCGTAAATGCAAACTCGCCGCATGAGCGAAAAACACAGACGCGCGACGATCATCAAAACAAACGCAGCGCTCGCGACGGCCGCTCCTGTCAACTGCGCGTCGTAGTAAAATAGGGGAAGAGAAATAACAAGGCGAGGCTTTACGGCACCCAATATGGCGATGAAAAAAACGCGTGATTGACACAAAGAGCTCTTTAAACGACGAGAGGAACGCCGCGGATTGGTGCATCGGAGATCCGCCTTCTCTCAGCGCACATCCCCCCAACTCAGACCCAGAGAACGAAAATGAACAAAAACACCCTCGACGAGCCTCCGAGTTCTGACTGGAACGAGTCGATTCGTTCGAATGGATCATTTTCGAATCGGTTCACTAAATGATCCGTTGATTCGTTTCACTCAAGGTAATTGGTGGCACGGAAACGATCCGTATGGACGCCTAATCAGTATTATAAAAATCATTTCTTGTTTAATACAAATACAAATAATCTGAGCACATCAACTATCATTAGTAAGATTAAAGATTTAAGCTACATTTCTTCAGCACCAAATAAAAACGACTTTAACACAATATGGTTTATAAAATATGACATTTATGCAGATATTAAAAAAAGAATAAAAAATGACTTGACTTAGGATATCAGTACATTCATTTCGTACCACTGCACAGTTTGTACAGCGGGACATTAGTGACCACAGAACGTGTTTATTTGTTTAACGCTGCTAATGTTGTTACGTTTTCGAATAAACTGCTTTAAACTGTTTTTTCCCCTTCTTCTTCTGCTGCTGGCTCAAAAGACTTGATTTACACTCATAAGGTTTTCCTACACAGGCGAGTGATTCACATCGGTTCGACTGAATAATTTATAAGATTCACTTCAAATGAACGATTCATTCGCGAATCACAATCGAACGCTTCATGACGTTGAATGTCAAGTTCTGAAACAAGAACAATGGAATCTTGTGCAAATGCTAAAAATTCGCCGTGAAACCGAAACTAAAAGCTTGTAGCACAACTTTATCAGGAAATGTATGATTATTCTAAATATCGTGCAATAAATCACATGAGAATATATAGAGAAAGAAAATCAACAAAAACACCCTCGACGAGCCTCCGAGTTCTGACTGGAACGAGTCGATTCGTTCGAATGGATCATTTTCGAATCGGTTCACTAAATGATCCGTTGATTCGTTTCACTCAAGGTAATTGGTGGCACGGAAACGATCCGTATGGACGCCTAATCAGTATTATAAAAATCATTTCTTGTTTAATACAAATACAAATAATCTGAGCACATCAACTATCATTAGTAAGATTAAAGATTTAAGCTACATTTCTTCAGCACCAAATAAAAATGACTTTAACACAATATGGTTTATAAAATATGACATTTATGCAGATATTAAAAAAAGAATAAAAAATGACTTGACTTAGGATATCAGTACATTCATTTCGTACCACTGCACAGTTTGTACAGCGGGACATTAGTGACCACAGAACGTGTTTATTTGTTTAACGCTGCTAATGTTGTTACGTTTTCGAATAAACTGCTTTAAACTGTTTTTTCCCCTTCTTCTTCTGCTGCTGGCTCAAAAGACTTGATTTACACTCATAAGGTTTTCCTACACAGGCGAGTGATTCACATCGGTTCGACTGAATAATTTATAAGATTCACTTCAAATGAACGATTCATTCGCGAATCACAATCGAACGCTTCATGACGTTGAATGTCAAGTTCTGAAACAAGAACAATGGAATCTTGTGCAAATGCTAAAAATTCGCCGTGAAACCGAAACTAAAAGCTTGTAGCACAACTTTATCAGGAAATGTATGATTATTCTAAATATCGTGCAATAAATCACATGAGAATATATAGAGAAAGAAAATCAACAAAAACCCCCTCGACGAGCCTCCGAGTTCTGACTGGAACGAGTCGATTCGTTCGAATGGATCATTTTCGAATCGGTTCACTAAATGATCCACTGATTCATTTCACTTAAAGGTAGCGACCACAGAAACGCTGCTATTGCTAATATAGTTACGTTTTCGAATAAATCAATCAAAAAACTAGTTTTCAGTTGTATTTTCATGTATGTGCTCCATGTTGACTAAATGTTTTTTTTTTTTGCTGGCTCAAAAAACTTAATATGTAGATTTCATATAAGGGTTTCTTACAGGCGAGTGATTCACATCGGTTCGACTGAATCATTTATAAGATTCACTTCAAATGAGCAATTCATTCGCGTAAAAGCGTAGAACAACTTTATCAGGAAATTTATGATTGTTCTAAATAATGTGCAAGAAATCACATGAGAATTTATCATTTTCTGCTTAAAAACCTATGCAAAAAACAATGAGTAAGGAATCAATACATAAGGAAAGACAGAACTTAAGTCTAGTTCCTTGACTAAGATGTACTGTCAAAATAGTTTAAGACTAGACTTGATCTAAGAGTTATTAGCAGTGTGGTCATGGCCTAACAATTGAATATTGATGGTTCCTCAATATTGTTCTTGAAATTCTATGAGAATAAATCTATGTTCAAACCTTAGTAACTCTAAAATGTATCAATAAAACTTAAAAGAAATTCATTTTTATAACCTTCACAAGTCTAACACTTCCTATGTGATGAAACAAATGATTCATAAACTAAGATATGCATTTAAGATAGGTTTCATTACCTGTAATGTGTTAGTCTCTAGTATCTGAAGATGATGATTAAACTTGAGACACTAAAATGTGGAAGTACAACAAGAGATTCACTAGAAGTTTCATTTGTTCCTAGAAGCGAGAAGCTGGAGTTGTCAAAACATTTCCAGGAACAGCACTGCCCCGCTCAGACCTCGCAATAGTCCTGACAAGAACTGCGACTCACACTTGAGTCTGTATGAGTTCACGTGGGCGTCACAAACCTGCAGTTTTCACAAGTGTCTTCAGCTTTCTAATCTGACAACTGTTTACACACGGCTGATGATGGTGATGATGATATGCCTGTTTGCCAGTATCTCTTCTCCTGTCAACACCAAACTTTTGTCAGTTTAAGAAAGCTCAATACAAACTTGCACGATTTTTACCTCAACTTAAAGCTATAAAGGTTTGACAGGTTTTTTAGGCACTCAAAGGCTGTTTAATAATGGTTGTTTGTGCCACAGATCACCTTTGTGGAAGCTCATTTCTGCCACTGAAAAAAAAAAAAGAAGAAAAAAAAAAAAATTTTCATCTCACGATTTGGAGTCTGTTTATCCAAAACCCAAAATTGTGTGATATAAACAGAATTGCAAGATATAAACTCAGAATTCGGACTAACCCCCACCCCCCCGAAATTCTATTTTTTCGTTTCCGCCACGGAATAAAAGATAAAAAAAAGGTAATTGCAATTGCAAGTTTTTTCCCCTCACAAAACGTATAACTTAGCAAGTTTATAGCTTGTAATACTGACTATTTCTAGAAATTCTGAGAAAAAAGGCAGAATTGTGAGAAAAAAAAATCTGAATTGCGAGATGTAAACATAAAAAAAGTTGCAATTACCTTTTTTATCCCGTGGTAAAAAAACAAACAAAACAGAATTACAAGATATAAACTCAGAATTGTGACGATAAAGGTCAGATTTTATATCTTAAATCTGTTAATATCACACAATTCTGACTTGTTTCTCAGAATTGTGAGAAACACACTCCACATTGGGAGATAAAACACCAAACTTTTGTCAGTTTAAGAAAGCTCAATACAAACTTGCACGATTTTTACCTCAACTTAAAGCTATAAAGGTTTGACAGGTTTTTTAGGCACTCAAAGGCTGTTTAATAATGGTTGTTTGTACCACAGATCACCTTTGTGGAAGCTCATTTCTGCCACTGAAAAAAAAAAAAGAAGAAAAAATAAACTTTTTCATCTCACGATTTGGAGTCTGTTTCTCCAAAACCCAAAATTGTGTGATATAAACAGAATTGCAAGATATAAACTCAGAATTCGGACTAACCCCCCACCCCCCGAAATTCTATGTTTTCGTTTCCGCCACGGAATAAAAGATAAAAAAAAGGTAATTGCAATTGCAAGTTTTTTCCCCTCACAAAACGTATAACTTAGCAAGTTTATAGCTTGTAATACTGACTATTTCTAGAAATTCTGAGAAAAAAGGCAGAATTGTGAGAAAAAAAAATCTGAATTGCGAGATGTAAACATAAAAAAAGTTGCAATTACCTTTTTTATCCCGTGGTAAAAAAACAAACAAAACAGAATTACAAGATATAAACTCAGAATTGTGACGATAAAGGTCAGATTTTATATCTTAAATCTGTTAATATCACACAATTCTGACTTGTTTCTCAGAATTGTGAGAAACACACTCCACATTGGGAGATAAAAAGTTGCAACAGAAATGGGTTTCCACTCCTAGTACTTCTGTAAAAAATACGTTTATGCTCTTATGTAGCTTTCTAAAATGCTTTAATTTGGTATTTATTTCATTTTCTTGATCGTACAACACATTTGCTGTTTTTAAAATGCGCTTTACTTGAACTTCAACTGTATAAATTAAATCATATTTAATTTCATTTATGTATACCATCATATTGCTTCACACTCATGTCATTTTCTCCTCAGAAGCCGAACTGGGAAAAAAAAAAGAACATTACAATTTCACGTAATATACTTAATTAAAGAGTTGAACGGAACCCAGTTTTCCAGTGTGATTTAAAATCAGGAGCGTATTCACACATCAAACCGTGTAATTTGTCCAAATAAAACAGGCACAAACAAGGCAAAGTCTGTTCTCACGTCTTTGATATAATCCACAGACATTCACATGGGGTTTCTCAACAGCACAATTCAATTCAACATATAATTTCAAAGTCTTTGATAAGCTCGAGCAGACAGAGCACAGGTTACTGTCCTGAAACAAAACAGACCTCTACTGACCTCTGCTGGCGAGCGCTGGGATTTTCCACAGTTTGTTTTGAAGGCAAAAATGCATTTTAAAATGTCTTTACAAATGCTGAAGAGTCTGGGTTGGTGGTCGGTTTGTCTACGGAACAGAAATGTGTATTTCCAAGTTGGCAATTCACATACTAAGCCACTTCAGGATGTAAAAGTTCCTCTTTCCCACTCGGATCAGGCTGAGTCCGTTAGAGAGAACGTGCTGACCCAGAACCAGAACTTGCTCGGGGTTTGCTGCCCTCTGGTGGTTGATCCAAACTCCACCGTCCTTGATCATCTGATACCTGCTCATAAAGGAACAGTGAAAATAAATTAGTAAATAAAGGCGTCAATGCATTTTAAAATTAAATAAAGTATCAAAAACCATTCCTTCATTTGTTTGTCTTAATTGACTGAGCCGGTTTTAAATAGTAAGTCACTTGAAAGTGATACAAAGGCTGAACAAAAAGTAACAGTGGAACTAAATTTGTCGAGAGTGTGTGTTACATTTAAATCGAACATTCCGAAACACTACTGGTAAGATTCCCGCTGTGACGGCGTCTCACCCGCGTGGTCCCTCAGGAATGGCTTGTGCTCTCCTGCAGGCGTCCAACACTGTCGTTCCTGGATCCAGGAAAATCTCGTGGAACGGAGCCTCTCGGAAAAGCTCCTGGAGTTCAGTGTCACTCATCTGCTCCAGAGCCTCAATATTACTGTGGTACAGAGCATTGGTGCACCTGTGTGACAGATGGATGGAAAGACAGATCTATCTTTAATTAGAATTTATTATTATGCATCTAGATTTAATGGCATATACAGTGCATCCGGAAAGTATTCACAGCGCTTCACTTTTTCCACATTTTGTTATGTTACAGCCTTATTCCAAAATGGATGAAATTCATTATTTTTCTCAAAATTCTACAAACAATACCCCATAATGACAATGTGAAAGAAGTTTGTTTGAAATCTTTGCAAACTTATTAAAAATAATAATAACACTGTGTGTGTGTGTGTGTGTGTGTGTGTGTGTGTGTATGGATTTTAACATAATATTAATATAAGAGAAGATTTAATTTTATTTATTATTTGTAATTTGATTATTATTATTATTATTAAATCAAATACAATTTAAGTCAATAAAGGAAATAATACTTCAATAATACTATTGAACTTTTAAATATTTAATAATAATAATTGTAATTTATATAATAAATATTTAAATCATACTTAAATATTTAAATAGTACTTATATAAAATAATAATACTAGAATAATAATAATAATTATTATTATTGTTGTTGTTGATATTATTATTACTATTAAAAAAAAAACAACATTTTGCCAATGGCCAGTGACAAAAGGAAAATTATCGACCATAAATATTTTTTTAACCGGCCACGAAACTGTATGTGCATTATTTCATTAAGAATAAACAACAACAAAAACAGGCAGAACAAATTTGGGAAAAATCTAATTGCAATCATTGTTGCTATTATTCATATTTTTTATGATTATTATTTCATCAAATAATAAAAATGAAATCAATAAAGGAAATATCACAACACTATTAAACTGTAAAGTATTTTATAAAGTATTTTATTTGGTAATTGCACCAAACCTTATGGCATTGTTACAATTAATAGAAAAGTTGCTAGAATTTTATATACTCGCCAACACTGATTTTTACTCACAACTGGCGCTTGGTGAGCGTTCACTTTATGCTCTGTATACATATCAGTAAATAAGAATGGCAGAAAATCCCCAAATGCATATGTGCAAAGCTTAGCGCATCATACCCAAAAAGACTTGAGACTGTAATCCCTGCCAAAGGTGCTTCAAGTAAGTTAAGTACTGAGTTAAGGGTATGAATACTAGGCTCAATTTTGATTTCATGCTGCTGACTTTACAGGCGTAAATCAGAAACGGAGTATCTTGCCTTTTGGCGCTTTCGAAGCCCTCTTTGCCGTGGACCAGCTTGGTGACTTCAGCGGCCAGGCGTTTGTGGGCGATGCGTTTGCCCGGATCCTGCTTTTGCTGCTCCATCACCTTCTCCACCTCAGCCAGAGACAGGAAGGTGAAGAGCTTCAGGTACCTGGACGGAGAAAAGGGCTTCTGAACAGGCTAAATAGGCATTATTTTGGATAATAATTATTTTTAACCACAAAGTTTGGGATTAAGAAGATTAACTTTTATTCAGCAAGGATGTATTAAATTGATCAAAAGTGACAATACATACATTTATAATGTTCTAAAAGATTTCCATTTCAAATAAATGCTGTTTTTTTGACAATCCTCATAAGGCTGCGGTTCTCTCGGTTGGTTGTGCATCTTTTTCTTCCACACTTTTTCCTTCCACTCAACTTTCTGTTAACATGCTTGGATACAGCACTCTGTGAACAGCCAGCTTCTTTGGCAATG
>NW_015546141.1:259761-272299 GCF_001515605.1 Sinocyclocheilus anshuiensis | reverse complement strand
CCTAATTGAATCGCGATTTGTTTAGCATCTCAACCGATTTGAATCGTCACATATTTGAATCGATTTTCAACCGGTTCGCGGTTAATCGTTACATCCCTAGTAATGATACTGAAAATTCAGCTTTGATCACAGGAATAAATTACACTTTACAATACATCCACATAGAAAATAGTTACTTTGAATTGTAATAATATTTCACAATTTTTACAGTATTTTTTAACACCCATGTTGAGTATGCCGTCACGCTCTGAGGTTGGTAACTCACCCCTCTACGCTGTTATCTGGCAAGCGGAGGAAGTACTGGTAGAAGTCGAAGGGCGATGTTTTATCTCTGTTCAGCCACACAGCATTTCCGGCCGTCTTCCCCAGTTTATCGCCCATCGAGGTGGTGACGAGTGGAACCGTGAGTCCATACACTTCCTCACCCGTCTTCCTGCACAAGAGCCGTTATTGTTAACAACAACTTCCAAAATCCCATTCATTAACTGAAATAAAACTGAAATATAAATATTAGGTGGAAAAACGTGAACATTAAAAAACTTAAATTAAAAAATGTTGGTTTGGCAACTATTAGAAATAAAAAGTTCAAGGTGAAATATTAAAACGACAAACTAAAACTGAAAGAAAAATGGCAAACAAAAACGAATAAAATGGCAAAAGCACATAAAAGTACAAAAACCTAAACTAAATTCAAAATTAATTAAAAACATTGAAATATTAATAAATACTAGTTATCTGTTATCTTAGTATTATTATAATAACAGTGGCACAAGAGCACACTCCTATATAGACACACACACATATAAAACTATAATACATTCATGATATTAGAGATTATGAAATATTGTTTGCACAAATAAAAAAAAATATTTTTAATGCCGCACTGACTTACCTTCATAAAATATAGTTAAATAATAGAATTTCTATAAATCCCAAATGTGCCCCTAAACTCCTTTATTAGCATTTTAAGTTTAATGATTTAGTGCCAATACTGGAATCATATAATATCAGGTCTTATTTGAACTATTTTCATAAACATTTTCACTATAGTGCCATGCTTAAAAACAGACATTTTTGTCCTGTATATTCACCCAGTCCTTCGTGGTGTTTTCATGGTACATGTCTGAAAATATGGCACTTAATGTATATACACTACTGCTCAAACGTTTGGGATCAGTGCGATTTTTTTATGTTTTTTAAGTAGTCTCTATTGCTCAGCAAGGCTGCATTTATTTGATAAAAATACAGTATAAATGTGAAATATTATTAAGATTAAAAAAAACCGTTTTCTCTTTGAATTATGTTAAAATGTAATTTATTTCTGTGATCAAAGCTGAATTTTCAGCATCATTACTCCAGTCTTCAGAGTCACATGATCTTCAGAAATAATTATAATATGCGGATTTGCTGCTCAAGAAACATTTCTGATTATCATCAATGTTGAAAACAGTTTAGCAGCCAAAAATTTGTGTGGAAACCATGATACATTTTTCAGAATTTGATGAACAATATTTAACATTTTTAATATTATATTAATATATTTAATATTCATAATATATATTTAATATTTTAACAGACATATCTAACACACACACACACACACACACACACATATATATATATATATATATATATTACTTATAAATTGTAATCTGTTGCTGATTCCAAATTACACGACAAAAAATTTAGTTAGTAACGTAATCCATTACATTACACATTTCAGGTGATATAATCGACTATTTGTTGATTACTTTTAGATTACTTTTGACCTAACTTGTTTAATCACATTTATTTAAAGGGGTCATATGATGCGATTTCAATTGTTCCTTTCTCTTTGGAGTGTTACAAGAGATATATAACACACACACACACACATATATATATATATATATATATATTACTTATAAATTGTAATCTGTTGCTGATTCCAAATTACACGACAAAAAATTTAGTTAGTAACGTAATCCATTACATTACACATTTCAGGTGATATAATCGACTATTTGTTGATTACTTTTAGATTACTTTTGACCTAACTTGTTTAATCACATTTATTTAAAGGGGTCATATGATGCGATTTCAATTGTTCCTTTCTCTTTGGAGTGTTACAAGCTCTTGGTGCATAAAGAAGATCTGTAAAGCAACGAATGCCTCGTTTATAATGGGTTTTCATGTTTTTGTCTCGTTGCTCCGGCCGGACCATAGACTGTATAAAAACATAGACATAGTGTCCGTGACATTACCCGCAGAGCGTTTTTGAAGCCCAGAGTGGGCGGAGCGGGCCGTCGCCATCTTGGTTGCGCATCACCGTGCGTCACCCCGGATAATCGAAAATGGGCAAAGAGGCGGGGGCAGGTTGCTGAAGCCACGCCCACCTAGCTCGACGGTGGTGACAGCAGCGGCAATCCACCTGTCACTCAATACAAATAAGGACAATAAAAGCAGTCAAAACTAACAAAAGAGTCTATGGGATTGACTCCCTTTTGCAGCCAGCCTCTAGCGGCCAGTCGATGAATTGCAGTTTCAGTCACTTCCGTGTTGGCTTCACGAGAGAGAGCGGGAGGTTGCTGCTTGGGCCTGACGCATCATCACAGTATGTGAGGGGCGTAACATTTACGTCTCACGCTTGAGGTATTCGGCCAATCACAACGCACTGGATAGCTGGCCAATCACAGCACACCTCGCTTTTCAGACTGATGAGCTTTGTAAAAATCGACGCGTTTCAGAAAGGCGGGGCATAGAGGAGAAACAATAATGTACAGTATGTGGAAAATAATGTGTTTTTTTAACCTTAAACCGCACATTTCATTACACCAAATACAGAAAATAATGTTCTTTTTAGCAGCATCATATAACCCCTTTAAACAGAGGAATAAGGGAGCCCTATTTGAACAAGCACTGTGAGCGAAGCGCCAGCAGCGAACGCTCTGTGATCGATTGGTTCTGTCTTTCAGCGTTTGCGTGTGTTCCGATGAGCAGGAGAAATAGTTCTAACCTACACAATTATTCACCAGCACCGTCTATTTTTTCCACATTTAGAAGCTTATTTTATGCACCGAATATCTTGCAAAATAAATACAATTAATGCTTAAAAATGCACTTTAGATTAGAAACTTAGAATCGATATTTTTATGTGAGGATCGATCCTTTCGATACAACTTCAGGATCGATCCCTAGAGGTGTTTATAATGCAAGAACGCCACGGTGCAACCTGTGTACGAGCTCGTGTCCGCTCATGATGTTCCCCAGCTGATCGGCTCCGCCCAGCTGGATCCTGCAGCCGTGCAGCTGGTGCAGACGGTAGAAATCAAACGCCTGGAAGATCTGGTAGGAGAACTCGGTGAAGCTCATGCCCTCCGCGCCCTTGAGCCGAGACTGAACGCTGTGGCGGCTGAGCATCGTTCCCATCCGAAAACTCCTGCCGACCTCCGAGAAGAACTCCAGCACGCTCCAGTCCTTGTACCAGCTGCGGTTATTGAGCACCGTGAGCCGGCCTAGCCTACTCGAGTCCGGGCAGAAGTACAGCTCGTGGTGGGTGAAGATCCGGTGGAGGCTCTCCAGAATCCCGCGGGAGTTCTGCTCCACCGCAGCCGGCGAGAGGCGCTCTCTCTCGGCAGACCTCCCGCTCGGATCCCCGATCTGCGCCGTGGCTCCGCCGAGCAGCGCGATGATGTCGTGCCCCGCGGCTCTGAAGTGCAGCAGGCCGATGATGGCGAGCAGGTTCCCGGCGTGCAGGCTGTCCGCGGTCGGGTCGAAGCCGCAGTAGACGGTCTGCGGAGCGGACTGGAGCAGATCCGGAAGTTCCGCTTGCGCCGCGTGCTCAGGGAACGACTCCTTCAGGAGGCCTCGGTTATGCAGGGATAAGAGCAGCCCGCTTCTGCTAGATGGAGAACAATGGAAGGAAGTTTTTAGGTAAGATGTTTTTCTCAATATGACTCGTGAATGAACTCGACAGCATGACCGCGCAATGGACGCAGCCATGTTTGAACGGCAGTTTTGACGGACGCTTTCGCCGGCTAGTGGACAGATGTGGGAGTGTAGAAATAAAAATGAGTAGAATGGCAGTTAACTGTTAAAAGTTTAGTTTTTTACGTATTGTAACGATACTATTAGAAAATGACACGCGTGCAAAATGCACTGAAAAAGCGGAATTCAAAAACAAAATATATACAGTGGTGGCCAAAATTATTAGAACACTATATTTTCATCAGCTAAAAAATGGGTTTAAAGCATAGACTGTATAAAAACAGGTTTAAAGGCACAATATGTAATTTTCGCCGCTGGAGGGCGCGTATTCAAAACAAACAAATAGACAAAGGTGTAGTTTGATGACGCAGTGACTGAGTGTGGAATCATGGGAGTTGTAGTCTTCATCCCCACAGCCGATGCAATCCGATGGGACTCTGGTAGAAATCATGTTTATGGATGAGCTAATGTATTAAATATTTGTTAACGTAGTAGTATGAAGCAGGGTGAGGCTGAAAGCCGTACAACATATTAAAGCGTCTTTGGTGTTTCCATGTTTTCTACAAAACAAAACCAGAAATTGAGGGTGTATGACGTCATTGGCAGGCGACGCAATAACCAGGGACGAGCAACTATTTAAAATAGCTATTTCTCTGGATTTAAACATTCTTCGAAATATTTGGGATAATGTAAGTACACAAGTCAGCAAAATGTAACTGTTCTAATGATGGATATTTTAATAAAAAAACGTACGTATTGTGCCTTTAAGTCAGTTATTTCTATCTTTTGCTGTAGTGTAGTGTGTCGGTAGGAAATATCAGTTTACATTTCCAAACATTAATTTTGCCATTGATTGTAATAATCCAGTGATATGTTTGTCTGACAGCAGCCAGTGCTGCACACAGAGATCTGATCTAATCATCATCAGTCTGTCTGGAGTGACATGAAGAAATGGAGCAAACTGAGACAGACTCAATCCAGAAGAACTGATGCTTCAAGAAACCTACGTGCAAAGCTACAGAACTGTTAAAAGTTTCAGGCACTTGTGTAAAAACGCTGTAAAATGAGGATGCTGTCAAAAATAATGTCTTAAATAGATTTTCTTTATCAGTTAACTTCTATTAACTAAATTAAATCAACATTTAGTTTTTCAGGGAGCTTTGCAGGTAGGTTTCTTGAAGCATCTTGGAGAAGTCTCCACAGTTCTGTTCTGGATTGAGTCTGTCTCGGTTTGTTCTGTTTCTTCATGTCCTTCCAGACAGACTGGATGATGATTTTCTGAAGACAAGTAAACAGTCAGTGATTAAATAAGAATAAGAAACTAATTACAAGCAACAGGACAAAAAACTACAGTAGAGCAAATAAGAAATGCTATGCTACATACATTGTATAGAGTAATCAAATGTATAAAAACGCTGAATATTCTTTACTGTGTAAATGAAATATATATTTCTTCTTATTAAAGTTACAAAAGTGATGTAGTCAAGAGCTGTGAGAGGTGTTCTCTCTTTTGTTGTTTGATTAACATGATCGTCAGACAGCAGGAATATTAGACTGCTGTCACTTTAAGAGCTACCCGGATCCAATATACTGTTACACATGTGTTTTCTTTCTCAGCTGTTTGCTTTCATTTAAGACCTAAATTACTGTGTTTAAGAGGATACTTGCAAAAATGGGCATTTTGACACATAAAAGTGTGTTTAACCGTTCAAGTCCTATAAAACGGCAAAAATAACTCAATATTCGTTTATATAAATTCCAATACTCCCGCGCTCTATGAGCACTGTCTTCACGTGTGTGCGCCTCTCTGACAGCGCTCAGAAACAGTCTCTCAGACAGCACACACATATAGCTAAATTAGTTCTCTTTCACTGCTGATTGTGTTTCAATGGCTAAAAATCACTTCATACAGTTAACTTCAAGGTGGTATCTTTATTTCAGTGCACCTTGATATGGCGACGCCCATTATCCGTCTTCAAAACCCCACTGCTCCAGAGGATCGTCAACAGGCCCTATTGGTGGCGACGAATGAGGCCTGTGCCTACAGAGATAGACAGAAGACTTTTCCTCTCCCCCCTGCACAGCTGCTGAATGAGTCCACTGCCCTAGACCATGCTGAAAGGGCACTTCATGCTGAAGGGATCCCTGCGCCATCACGACCGCAGTGCCTGGGGAAGCTGGTCCTGCCATTTGGCCAGTATCTCAATGCCCCGTTTCACTGGCTTGTGGCAAACGATGTGGGCTACATGAAGTAGTAAGCATATTCAACTTACAAAGTTTTTATTTATGCTTAAAAAGATGCTGATAGCAAATAATCTCTCTCTCTCTCTGTTTATTTATGTAAGTCCATGGCTGTTATCACTGTGTAGCCTGTTAACTTTTTGTCTTTGCAAAGTTTCAATCTTAATTTTGCAATTGATGCATGTAATTGCAGTTTGGTTGACAAGCACAGAGAAGAAATCTCTAACAAACCTGGGAAGGAGAAGATCCAACATCACTGGATAAAAGACTACCTGACAGAGTACGCAGATTGCTTTCCACAAGTCTCAGTTGTCCTGGAGGCCAATGTCCACCAATGCATTTATGGACAGAACGGGTTCAAGTACCATACCTTTCAGGAGATGTGGGAGCTCTACAGCCAGTATTCTGCCCAGAAGGACAGGCCAGAGGATTTTAGTATGATCCAAAAAGCGTACAGCTCTGTAAGCCAGTGGCTACACACGCCTCTGACCCATATCGCCAGCGTGCAGATGAAAAGGTTTAGGAAGTACATTTATGACAAGAAAGATCAAGTGAGTTGTGTGATGCACAACCCGTCTTACCACAACTTTAAATGAATGTTTACAAGTTATTACCATTTCAGCATATTACTTATTTCATGATAAAACAAAATTGTTAATCAGAATGTTATGATTTATGTTTGTTACAAAGATGTCAAGCTCTTCCATCAGTGACCCCTCGTGGCTGGATGACACTCTCTTATTAGAAGTGATCAAAGCAGAGTCCACAGCTTCCACAGCATTATCCACGGCCATCTACACGCCAGCATCTTCATCCACGGCCATCTACACGCCAGCATCCTCATCCACGGCCATCTACACGCCAGCATCCTCATCCACGGCCATCTACATGCCGGCATCCTCATCCACGGCAATCTACACACCGGTGTCTTCATCCACGGCCATCCACACGCCAGCATCCTCATCCACGGCCATCTACACGCCGGCATCCTCATCCACGTCCATCTACACGCCAGCATCCTCATCCACGGCCATCTACACGCCAGCATCCTCATCCACCGGCAATCTACACGCCGGCGTATTCATCCACGGCCATCTACACGCCAGCATCCTCATCCACGGCCATCTACACGCCGGCGTCTTCATCCACGGCCATCTACACGCCGGCGTCTTCATCCACGGCAATCTACACGCCAACATCCTCATCCACGGCCATCTACACGCCAGCATCCTCATCCACGGCCATCTACACGCCAGCATCCTCATCCACGGCCATCTACACGCCAGCATCCTCATCCACGGCCATCTACACGTCAGCATCCTCATCCACGGCCATGTACACGCCAACATCTTCATCCACGGCCATCTACATGCCAGCAGCATCAGCCACATACACACAGGCATCAAAGAAGTCCTCGTCCACATCCATAAGTCACATTTCCTCTGCAGAACCATGTGACTCCCCAGTGAGTAATATTTACATACGCAAATGTATTAACCATAAATGATTATAATTGGAATTAAATTATGCTTGTGTATTATTTTGTAATTACGTTTTCTGTTTTGACATGTTTCAGGTCGAGCTGGAGGGTTGGGTGCGACTGTGGGAAAATCCCAACGGCATCCCACCAGCTGACCTCTCCTGGGTGAAGGACGACCCAGAGCGAGGACTCTTTGGCCCCATTCAGGCGTATCGTGACAACACCGGTGTATTGAAGAGGAGTCGAGCACTAAAATCTGACCGGATGTGGTTTTACCCTCCAGAACCTCCAGGCTACATTAGTGGTCCCTTGCCAACTCCGCATCTCTTTTTTCGAAGTCGCGTCTTTGTGTGGCAGCCTGTTGGAGTATGGAAATACTTACTGAAGTGTCCTCGGGGTGCAGAATGTGTGGGTCAAGGAAAGGCTGTGTACCTATACAAGTCGGGCTACCACACCAGGGTATTATATATTTTTAATTAGATTCGTTAATAGTACAGTTCCTTGCAACGCAACAATTTAATGATTTGCTTTTATGCAAGTACATCTACAGATTAAATCAAACAATGCACTGCTGTTTTTAATAGCATATAAAATATTAATAAATGTTTTTTGATATTGCAGGTTTGTCACATTTGTGATGTATCCAGCTGGTATTGTATGCTGACAGAGGTCCTGTGCTGTGGCCAGTGCACCAAAGCAGCCGGGGGTCGTGGCAGTGGCAAGGTGGGGCATTGGTTGGCATGGGATCCTGCTATCCTGTGCCAACTCAGTGAGGCTCACCAAGCCATGTTCCCTGCTGTCCTCACAGACACGTGAGTACACTGAATATTGGTGTAAACTTAACATGCCTTGAATTAGTTGCACTAGCCACTGTCGTAGAAATGCGCTGCAAATACTCACAACACAATTAAATACAGAAACGTGCTGCAAATGCTCACAACACAACCAAATACAAAAACGCGCTGCAAATACTTACAACACAACCAAATACAAAAATGCGCTGCAAATACTTACAATACAAACCCAAATAGATACGCGCTGCAAATACTCACAACACAATTAAATACAGAAATGCGCTGCAAATACTCACAACCAAATACAAAAATGCACTGCAAATACTCTCAACACAACCAAATACAGAAACGCACTGCAAATACTCGCAACACAATTAAATAACGCGCTGCAAATACTCAAAATACTCACAACACAACCAAATACAAAAACGCGCTGCAAATACTTACAATACAACCAAATACAGAAACGCACTGCAAATACTCGCAACACAATTAAATACAGAAACGCACTACAAAAACGCACTGCAAATACTCGCAACACAACCAAATACAGAAACGCGCTGCAAATACTCACAACCAAATACAAAAACGCACTGCAAATACTCGCAACACAACCAAATACAGAAACGCGCTGCAAATACTCACAACCAAATACAAAAACGCACTGCAAATACTCGCAACACAACCAAATACAGAAACGCGCTGCAAATACTCACAACCAAATACAAAAACGCACTGCAAATACTCGCAACACAACCAAATACAGAAACGCGCTGCAAATACTCACAACCAAATACAAAAACGCACTGCAAATACTCGCAACACAACCAAATACAGAAACGCGCTGCAAATACTCACAACCAAATACAAAAACGCACTGCAAATACTCGCAACACAACCAAATACAGAAACGCGCTGCAAATACTCACAACCAAATACAAAAACGCACTGCAAATACTCGCAACACAACCAAATACAGAAACGCGCTGCAAATACTCACAACCAAATACAAAAACGCACTGCAAATACTCGCAACACAACCAAATACAGAAACGCGCTGCAAATACTCACAACCAAATACAAAAACGCACTGCAAATACTTACAATACAACCAAATACAGAAACGTGCTGCAAATATTCACAACACAATTAAATACAGAAACGCGCTGCAAATACTCACAACACAACCAAATACAGAAATGCGCTGTAAATACTCACAACACAACCAAATACAGAAATGCGCTGTAAATACTCACAACACAACCAAATACAGAAATGCGCTGTAAATACTCACAACACAACCAAATACAGAAATGCGCTGTAAATACTCACAACACAACCAAATACAGAAATGCGCTGTAAATACTCACAACACAACCAAATACAAAAACGCGCTGCAAATACTTACAATACAACCAAATACAGAAACGCACTGCAAATACTCGCAACACAATTAAATACAGAAACGCACTACAAAAACGCACTGCAAATACTCGCAACACAACCAAATACAGAAACGCGCTGCAAATACTCACAACCAAATACAAAAACGCGCTGCAAATACCTACAATACAACCAAATACAGAAACGCACTGCAAATACTCGCAACACAATTAAATACGGAAACACGCTGCAAATACTCACAACCAAATACAAAAACGCGCTGCAAATACCTACAATACAACCAAATACAGAAACGCACTGCAAATACTCGCAACACAATTAAATACGGAAACACGCTGCAAATACTCACAACCAAATACAAAAACGCACTGCAAATACTCGCAACACAACCAAATACAGAAACACGCTGCAAATACTCACCACACAACCAAATACAAAAACGCGCTGCAAATACTCACAACACAACCAAATACAGAGACGTGCTGCAAATACGCTCTACACGAACAAATGCAGAAATACGCTGCATATACTCTCAACACAACCAAATACAGAAACGCGCTGCAAATACGCTCAAATACAGAAACATGCTGCAAATACTCAAAACACAAACCAATACAGAAACATGCTGCAAATATGCACAGACCACATCGGAAATGTTTAAGGGAACTGCAACAAGTGACGAACCTGGGACATGCTTGTCAATATCTACTCTGAAAGTTGAGATTTTTGCTTATTTTAACATTCTGATCGTATGATTCATTAGCTTTTTTGGATATTATTAGTCTAAATAAGCTGACAATATGCACAATTACTGTAAATGTAAAATATTATGTAAACGTTATGTAAGCTGGCTAACAACTTCCCTTACAAAAATTAACCATGGTTTTACTATAAGAAATATTTATTTTTTTGCCTATTTGCTACCATTTGTATAACCACAGTTTTACTACAAATGAATTTGTGGTTACCATGGTTTAACTAGTAACGTTTATTTTTATTTTTATAGTAAAACCATGGTTAATTTCCGTAAGGGTTCCGTTGTGGTCTGTGCGTATTTGCAGCACATTCCTGTATTTGGTTGTGTTGAGAGTATTTGCAGCGCGTTTTTGTTTTTGCAGCGCATTTCTACATTTGGTTGTGTTGCGAGTATTTGCAGCATGTTTTCGAATTTGGTTGTGTTGTATTTGTAGTGCGTTTCTGTTTTTGCTGCGTGTTTTTGTATTTGGTTGTGTTGCAAGTGTTTGCAGCACATGTGCTGTCAAACTGATGAAGATGCTTTCTTAATTTGATGGTGCTTTTTCCTATTTGCTTGTGTTTTCTATTTGCTTTCTCGGCCACCGTACTGCCGGCTTATTAATCATAACACTTTACAGGCGTGGTGTGGACAAAAATCAAACGCGAGTTTGAGCAGTGTAGAGTAGCGCTTATTGTTTGTCATTTCTCCGATCACAAATGCAGACATGGTTTTATGTTTACGCGGCGCACAGTATAAGTCATTACAATCAGTAATTATGTCCCCACTGGATGCAACAAATGCCTCGTTTGTAATGGGTTTTATTGGTTTTGTCTCGTCGCGCCGGGACACATGGAAACCATAGACTGTATGATGGAAACACAGTATGGTGAGGGGCTTAACATTTCCGTCACACGCTTGAGGTATTCAGCCAATCACAACACACTGGATAACTGGCCAATCAGAGCACACCTCGCTTTTCAGACGGATGAGCTTTGTAAAAATCAACGCGTTTCAGAAAGGCGGGGCATAGAAGAGAAACAATAATGTACAGTATGTGGAAAATAATGTGTGTTTTGAACCTTAAACCGCATAAACACATTGCATTACACCAAATACACAAAATAATGTTCTTTTTAGCAGCATCATATGACCCGTTTAAAGTAACAGTGCACCAAAACATGAAAATCCTGTCATTATTTACTCACCCTCACGTACTCACAACCTGTATGACTTTCTTTCTTCTGCTGAACAAAAGATATTTTGAACAACACTGGGGAAAACATTGGACCCCATTATTTTCCATTCTATCGACAAAAAGCACCTTATTCATAATATCTTCTTTTATGTTCCACAGAAAAAAGAACGTCATACAAGTTTGCCAAGACATGAGGGTGAGTAAATAATGATATGATCTTCATTTCTGGCTATAGTTCACACTTTAAAGCTGTGTAAAAAAACAAATCCTGTCACTGACAACCTGAACTAGGCAAGAAGCTAATGAAGAATGAAAATTAATGCAATGATGATTTCAAAACTTTTTAGGATGCTGTATTTACAGTACAGCTAGCATTAGGGCTGCACGATTATGACAAAAATCATAATTGTCGATTATTCCCTTGAAATTATAATTGCGATTATTAATTACATTTATCACAATTTATATTGAATGATGTTTATACCATTGTTTAAAGAAACAGCATGCTAAATTTTTATATAATAAATAAACAAGTGGAAAATGTCTCGGGTTAAGCATGTAACCATGGTTCCCCGAGAGGGAACGAGACACTGGGGAATGCAGCCTGCATGACCGGTGTCTGAAGCATGTGTGAAACAACGGCAATCTATTGGTCCACCTGGCCTATGACGTCATAGGCGGGGTGCCCGGAAGTATAAAAGGGCACCTGCTGAATATGTCAT
>NW_015546141.1:248805-258512 GCF_001515605.1 Sinocyclocheilus anshuiensis | reverse complement strand
ATATACATATATATAATTTGTCTCTGTTCATTATGGTTTATTTACAGAGGCCATAGACAATGTGTGGGAAAGCCAGCAGCAACACTTAGAGTGCATTCAGGATCCTCCGGACATGAATATGTACAGATTGGCTCAAACCACTACCATCAATGGCATTGACGTCCCTTGTTACAAATGTCTCCGTGGAAGCAACAGCCTGGAGGGATTCCACAAAGCTTTGTCCAACATGATTCCAGGTACAAGTTGAATTGCAGCTAGTTAATAAGTAAATGAGTTTCCATCATCTGCATATTGCTCATAAATGCTACATCTGTGATCGCACTTACTCAAGATATTATTTTGCATATCATTGTTATCTTTACTATATGGGTGAATTCAGTTATTTGTAATCATGAGTTTAATGTAATTGCATTTATTTATTTAGTTAAAGGGTTAGTTCACCCAAAAATGAAAATTCTGTTATTAATTACTCACCCTCATGTCGTTCCAAACCTGTAAGACCTTCGTTCATCTTCGGAACACAAGCTAAGTTATTTTTGATGGAATCTAACACCTCTCTGACGTCTCTGAGAAGCAATTCTTCTTCCCGAGTTACCGTCTTTTGGTCTTTTGAAGAGGACCCCAAAACAGAATCAGCATTGTTTACGTTCAGCATGTGCACACTGTCTACTGAATGCAAACAACGCTGATTGCGTTGATTACGTTTTGGCGTACTCTCCAAAAGACGGTAACTCGGGGAGAAGAATTGCATAATAAATGATGTTGTTATTGTTTTCTTTGCGCACAAAAAGTATTCTCGTAGCTTCGTAAAATTTAGTTTGAACCCCTGATGTCACATGAACTATTTTACCGATGTCCTTGCTACGTTTCTGTGCGTTGATCGTGGTATTTCCCTTGCTGTCTATGCGAGGGTCAGACAGCTCTCAGATTCCATCAAAAATATCTTAATTTGTGTTCCGAAGATGAACGAAGGTCTTACGAGTTTGGAACAACATGAGAGTGAGTAATTAATGACAGAATTTTTTTATTTTTGGGTGATTTTTTTAAAGGTCCCCACTGTGCAGCACATCCCTGTCAGGTTTACCTGATTAGTGGAATCGCTCGCTGGAATTCAGGCTGCAGTTCTGATGCGGTGTTCGGTGGCAAAAGTCGATGCCACAGAGCGTACTCTGCCCCTCTGATTGATCGCCTCAACACCCGATGTCAGCAGCTGTTTGGAGAGACTGTAGAGGAGAATATCCACGCACCTGCTAATGTGACGTCGAATGAGTTGCTTGGTTTGGAATACCTCTTCAGCCAAAGCACAGGAGAATCTGGTCCTTTCTCCCTCAGTGACATCTCCAAGGATGGACCCAGTCCAGAGGAAGAGGTGATCCAGCCTGGCCAGTCTGACACAGATGAGGACGATGTGGTGTACAAGAGTGACCCAGAGGCAGATAACGACATAGTGCCTACCATCCCAGCCCACATCAACCTTACTACTGACAAGACCACTGCAGCTCACTCTCCAGCCTTTGTAAGTAACTTAGTGTTTACTAGGGGTGTAATTTAGGGAAGTAACTTAGATCTGACAATGCATCTGTAATATGGTTTGTTAAAAATAACAACACGTAAAACAGAGTTCAGCTAATGTATGTTTTTGTTGATGGATATGCATTCTGGCTTCGCAATACATTAACATTAAAACAAAAAACGTGGACAAACCAGTCACTCTTTGTTCAATGCGAGTGCCGTATGCTGGAATATGACTGGTCATTTATGCCGTCATCAGCCAGGTGTTGATAGCGCGCGTGCACAGGTGAGACCTGAACAGCACATGTTGCTATCTGTGTTTAAACTAAACTCTTGTAATCCTTGCCATTTCGAACTTTCAAGAGCAAGAAGACGTGACTGAGAACTCGCGTGCGCAGTGAGAAGACGATGGGGAAGTCATGGCCTAATGGTTAGAGAGTCGGACTCGTAACCCAAAGGTTGCGGGTTCGAGTCTCGTACCGGCAGGGATTGTAGGTGGAGTGAGTGAATGTACAGCGCTCTCTCCCACCTTCAATACCACGACTGAGGTACCCTTGAGCAAGGCATCGAACTCCCAACTGCTCCCCGGGCGCCGCAGCAAAAAATGGCTGCCCACTGCACACGGTGTGTGTGTGTTCACTGCTGTGTGTGTGCACTTTGGATGGGATAAATGCAGAGCACTAATTCCAAGTATGGGTCATCATACTTGGCCACATGTCACATGTCACTGTCACAAGATTTGTGTGTGCGCTCATCTGAAGCGGGAAACGCTTGTCTCAGAAAGCGTGCAAATATTGAGTTAGTTTTCAAGTCTTGAGCTTGAATGGACAAATTCACACAAAAATTATGTAAAAATGCCTGTCTTGGTGAGTATCCTAGCAGACATAGTTGGTTGAACGCACAGTATCAGTGCACTGGATCCGTGCATTATCTTAAAGTGACAGCACTTTTTTAATCTTAATCAAACAACAAAAGACAAGGAAATCACTCACTGCTCTTGATTGAATAGCTTTTGTTACTTTAATAAGGAAATAACCTTTAATTCATAGTTAAATATGCAATGGTATTTTACATTTGATTACTTTATTCAATTTCTGGACCTAAAAACTAAAGTTAGACCTACCTAAAAAACCTGAAAAGCACTGTTTAATTAATTTGTCTTTGCACTATTGTATTTGTTTGTGCTGTAGCTTGTAGTTAGATTATTTGTTCTTATTTTCTTTATTTTTATTTGACAGCATAGTTATTTTTTTCCTAAACACAGCACATACCGAACCGTTATGAAACTGACTCTAAAACCATGATACAAACCGAACCGTAAGAAATTTGAACCATTGCACCCCTAATGTTTACCTCTACTAGAATGAAATAGGGCTGGACGGTATATCGAGTTTGTATGAAATATCGATATATACAGTATATATATTTTTTACAAGCGATTATGGTATGAGGCAATACCGTTTATATCGATATACAGTCTTCTGACACTTCCTTTTACATTGTAAACAATCAGCAAAAGATTCGCTCTATGAACGCAATAAGCAGTTTCAAAAACTGGGTACCAAGCTTGTAATAGTTTTGCATTTTTAAATTCGTTTTATTTTAATATTGTTTTCAAATTTGCAATAAAATTCTGTTTAGTTTTTATTAGTTTCATTAATAATTTTGTTAGTTTTTTTTGTGAACATATTTCTGTTTAGTTTTTATATAGTTTAGTTTCAGTTTTAGATTTTGTTTCGATTTAAAGTTTAGCAGAATTAACAGAATAGTATTTACGCTGTCATTTGCAGGGTCAGGTCGGGTACAGAATTAAATTAGTGCTGCTGTCGGATAACGGGTCGGTTGTTCTTTTAAGCACTGCGGGTTAGGGGATGGGAATCACCAGAGGCCCCACGATACAATATTATCACGATACAATTTTAAAAGTATTGCGATATTCTGCGATATATTGCAATTTAATACCTTTTTCCAAATTCAAATTATGTCCCCAAATGAAAACTTTGGCAACATCTGTTTTAACTAAAAATAAAAAATTTTCAGTTAAATTTTATTGCTGCAATGCAAAATGGGATTGTCAAGCAGACAAACTGACCAACACTTTCATGAAAACCTGTCATAAATGATGTATGCACTTGGCAAACTCAACTATTTGTATTACAGTCTAGTCTAGTCCACCTTAATTAAATTTAAACAGGTATGCACTGCTGTGCTACTATAAGTATTTTGAACAATGTAACTTGAACTTGTACAAAAAAGTTGTGCAGACCCTTCAGCCATTGGGGCATTTTAAAGTAAATTACTGTTAAATTTAAAATAAATAAAACATAGTCTTACATCCGATTTAATTTGCGGACAGGGCTTTCCTGATAACGTTCCGTGATGCCGCCATCTTTATTGTACTAACTTACGGCATGCTTAAAGGAACACTCCACTATTTTTGAAAATAGGCTCATTTTCCAACTCCCCTAGAGTTAAACAGTTGAGTTTTACCGTTCAAGGAACTTTGCTGCCGTACCATGGGTGCAGCAGGCGCAATGATATTACGCAGCGCCTGAAAATAGTCCCCAGTACGCTCCCTGTGTAAGCAGGTGGTCATGTTGGTTATGTTGACGAAAGTTAGCCTATTGTCAGGCGCTGCGTAATATCATTGCTCCTGCTGCACCCATGGTACGGCAACAAAGTTCCTTGATTATTACGCCAGAATTAGAGTATAGTTCCTAGCCATATCGGCCTAGAAAATCGCAACTTTTCATTTTCCGTCGGTCTTAGTACACGATGTAACTACAGAAGAGTCAAGTTTTAAATAGGAAAAATATAGAAACTCTTTGGTCATTTTTGAGCGAGATGCTAACGGTCTAATAAGATTCAATGATCTATGCTAAGCTACAGCTAAAAGTGCTACCGCCAGACCCGGAGATCGGCTGAATGGATTCGAAAACGGTAAAACTCAACTGTTTAACTCTAGGGGAGTTGGAAAATAAGTGTTCCTTTAAGGTGACCCAGCTGACCTCGCCAGAAAAAAACTCAACACCACCATCTAGTGGATTGTAAAGCAATTGATTTTATTATTCTACCAAATAGTAGAATAAAAGATCGATATTTGGCATCCGTGTATCGATATAGTATTGCCGCGGAAAATATCGCGATACTATGCTGTATCGATTTTTTTACCCCACCCCTTCTGTGGGTGCAGGTTAATCAAACAGGACCTGTGCAGGACTCCGCTTTAAACTGCTTAGCGTCTCTTCGTCAGATAACTTCACGTGCATGATGCGCCATTTACAGATATTTGGGCCACACAGCTCATATATTTTTTCCGCTATGGGGAAACGATTATTTATTTTTGGTAACTATTATTTTATGTCAGTTTGCTTTTCAATAACTGTTATTAGTTTAGTTTCGTTTGAGTTTTTTTTAGACATTTTTATTTTCAGTTTACGAAAATGTTTTTTGATCAATCTTCTTCGTCTTAATTTTCGTTTACGAAAATAACCTTGCTGGGTACAATGAGATGACATTATTTTACTCGCCTTTCAATCGTTGATCATTAAAAGTAGGGATGCATGATATTATCGGAACGTTTTCGGAATCGGGCGACATGTAGAAATATGTATAATGTGTAGAAACTATTGAGATATATATATATATACCAGAGACCAATATAAAAACAAATGTTGGCCAATTCGCACAGCCCTAGAAGAAAATATGATAACTTTTATTTTCTTTTTGAGTAAGCATTTTAACTTAATATACAATTTTTGAAACTTTTCAACAGGAGGATGTTTGTAGTTCCAACCCGCTTCCTGGCTTCCAACAGCTGGAAAAGTTCTGTTCTCTGCTGGTGGAGATTTGTCTGACTGAGGACAAGTTGAGCCTAACAACAGAACAGAGGAACAGGCTCATCGAAGCATGGAGTGCTGTAGAGGAACACGACAAACAACCACCGAAGTTTCACCAGCTCTACAAAACACACTGGGGTAATGCGCTTTATTGTCGCACAAAGAGAGACGATCTTGCACTGGCCCAGCAAGACATCAGTTCTCAGCACAACAGGCTGATGTACACACTAGTGAAACTTCTCTGGTTGGGGTCACCACACAGTACTCCGGCAAGCCCTGTAAAAACCACCATCGCAAAAGCCTATGAGAGACTTCAGCATCGCGTATTGGTAGAGGATCCGGTTCTGAGCATACTGGGAATACCTTTGCCAAAAATTGACACCAAAACAGTCTGTGATTTTATCCGCCGGCAAGAGAGACTCGTCAACCTGCGGTCGACTGAATTGCCATCTGCTGCCGTGCTGAAGACCATGTTAATCTCTTCAAAAGAGCTACCTCTAGCTCCATGCCAGCCGTCTGTTCTCCCTCCACCTGACCTCCCACAGATAAAGTTTGAACACATTTCAAGCAAAGCAGGGACCAAGGTTTTAAAAGGAAATACAGACACTGCGATGCCAGTTCCAAAGGCTCTGCTGCCATTACAGCACAGTGAGTCTGCGCCAATTCCCCACTCACTATTGCCGGTCAGAGTATCTCGTGTGACTGATTGGAAAACGCCAGTCACTTCCATCATGATCAAACCTCTAGCTAAAATCGCTTCATCTGCCACACGAGTGATCCCAGCTACTTCCACCAACACAACACCAGTGACGATGTCCACCAGCCAAACTGACACATCACAGAGTATTGACAGCCCTTCAGCCTGGGCCAGGGCTACACTGTATAAACGGAAACATACAGGCAATCTTACAAATGTTGGAATCAAGAAGTCACGTGTACAAAAATTGCCTGTTTGTACACTATGCAGCCAACCAACTCAGGGACACAAAAAATACAAGAAGAAGACTTTTTGCCCTGTAAAAATGATGTCGACCTCAAAAGGACTTTGCAGCAGAGTCTACTCCAGTTACGAACATTTTACCTCAGTTGTAGACTTACGGCAATAAACTTGGGGTGTGTTCACACTTGGCATGTTTGGTTCGATTAAAACGAACTCTGGTGCGATTGCTCTGTTAGTACGGTTCGTTTGAGTAAGTGTGAACGCTGCCATCCGAACCCTGGTGCGCACCAAACAAGCGGACCGAGACTGCTAAAAAGATGGGTCTCAGTCCACTTCCAAACGAACTCTGGTACGGGTTGAATGATATTCCGAACCCTGGTGTGCACCAAACAAGCGGACCGAGACTGCTAAAAAGATGGGTCTCAGTCCACTTCCAAACGAACTCTGGTACGGGTTGAATGATATATGAACGCAACACAGACCAAATACTTCTAAACGAACCAAAAACCGGAAGTAATGATGAGATGCGACGCTATGCGACATGAGACACTGTGTAACCAAAACAAAATGAGCGGAGGGCAAACGTGGAGCAACGATGAGGTAAAAGTGCCTTTTATGAGCTCCTTGTGAGTTTGCAGGTGGTGAAAATAAAATTATATGTACACGCAAGAATGAGCGCGCTTAGTCCAGCAGACGGCTTTAGGTGTGTTCGACTTAAAGCGGCGCTGAGCAGACCGATCGGTTAATCAGTGCTTTGATATCATACACCCGCAGCGCCGCTTTAAGTCTAACGCACCTTTCAAGCCGACTAATCAGGTTGTGAACGTATCACTATGCCTTTAGGTTCGGCATCTTTAGGTTCGCTGTCAAAAATGCCAATGTGAACGCTAAGCGGACCAGAACCAAATGTATAATTTTCCTTTTTGGTCCGGACCAAACGAACCGAACTACAAGTGTGAACACACCCTTAATGTTCTTTTTAAAAAAGGAAAAGTTACATTTGAAAGGTTTATATTGTTTACACTGAAAAAATTTTTTTAATTGATTACCGCGTTTATATTCTTATTTGATATGTTCCATTTTTTGTAACTACATAGTGATCTGTTGTAGTGATATACAGTAAATATAAAAATCAAGTTTAAAAAACTATTTCTGTAATTACAAACGACTGCGATTTGGTCCACACTGACCAGCGCTGAGAAAAGTAACTTGTGCCATGTGACAGTCCGCTATATCGTCGATCAAGTTCAGTAAGAACTTCGAATTGCTGACGAACTATTTCTAACGGTGCTGAGTACTTATTTAACTATTAAAGGGGTCATGAACTGAGAAACCAAAATTCCCTTCATCTTTTGACATATAAGAGGTCATTGTACTATAAAAACATTCTGCAAGTTTCAGAACTCAAAACTTTGTTGTTAGTCTACAAACAGCTTATATTGAAAGCAGTATGTCAAAACGACAGCTTGTGGAATGTACAACTCTATGATGTAATAGTGTGGATAAGCACCGCCTTAAATGGATTCTAAATAGTATGATCTATGAAGAAAAATTTGTACTAAACAATTATGACAAAATTATAAAAATATACAATGTATGTATATTTTGGACTGTACACCACTGGGTGGTGCTATACAACGAGTCTACTTTTGTGAAGTAGTAGGTAAAGTATGGGAAATTAGTATTGGGTTGGTGTCTTTTTCCAAATTACTCAGACTTTGTATATTAAAGACACATTTCTGCATTTGAGTTTTACAAAGATGTCTTTTATTTTGAGACAGGACTAGATATACATATGTCAAACATTTAAGCCAAAATACAACAAAAACACCACCACTGAGGCCTTTTTGCAGCAGTATATTAATAATCAGCTAGTATAAAGTCACAGATCTGTATCAACCAGCTTCTTAAAATAAAGCATTTATTAGAAATGATGCTGTTCGGAGGCAGAATAGTACTTGATTTTACTGTGACCTGAGCTACAGGGACTAACGGGGAAGACCGAGACAATTCCCTGATATCACATTGTTAAAATCCCTTCTATATAAAAACACCAAGCACTCTAGTTAGAAAAGCAAAGCTGCTGGCAATCAAACATTTCATTTTAATCTGAAAAAAAAAGAAAAGAAAAGAAAAAACTCAATACTTTATGCATACATTTGCTCAATCAGCAAATATTACAGGACAAAAAAAAATAAATCTTGGGAACATTGTGAACTTGACCATGATTTGATTTGATCATGACCATGATTTGAACATGACACTTGATTTCATTTGAAACATTACAGATTTTTACTCTAAAGTTAATTTCTATTCATCCATGCCATAACACTTCATACAGTTTCTTACAATTTGGATCTAAGGCACCAGAAGAGACAAATCAGAATAGCATACTACTTACCGTATACTGCAGAAATAGTATGCATATGACCACTACATTTGCAATATACACCAGCACACTGCATTTCCAGTGTGACTACAGTAGGATTCAGTACGTAGTAAGCTACTGTTTCCTTCTGAACTCAAGTGTACTAACAAGTGAATGAGGCGGAGGATTCATTCAGTACACACTATTTTTTGCTACACATTTACACATCAAACCACATTAATGTAAGCATCTGAACTTTACAAGAATGTAAATTGCAGCATGCAAATGTATTGACTAATTTCTGAAAATGACAGTATGAAGCAGGGAGTGCATTTTACAAGGGCAATGGAGAGAGATAATCTCGCTGGTTTTACAAACCATTTGGCTCGACTTACTTGTGTCACAGGCAGTTGTCGATGATCGATATCATCAGTACCTCTATTCTTTACCTGAGACCTCATGGAGCACAGTACAGTAAGCAGGTGAGGATCCCAAACACCCCGAGACGAGACGGCGATCAAAAATTGATTTTATGGCAAAAATATGGAAGCTTGTTTCCACCACGGAAAGAAAAAAAAACAAGATAATTGCAATTTTTTATCTCACAATTTGGACTTTTTTTTTTATGAGTTTGTCATAATTCTGACTTCCTTTTTTCCGTTACATCTCACAATTTTGACTTTTTGTCTCAGAATTCTGAGTATATATCTTGCAAAAGTTGAAGACCAAAGGTTGGTGGTCTGTTAAGAACATGTACTGTACTTAAAAAATGATATAAAAATACCTCACCAATATTTTGAAATCTAAAATTGCTATAAAGTCAAAGACATATTTCTAACTATGTTATGTTCCAAATTTGAAGTTGATATCACAAAAGTCAAGATTCCCGTGAGATTTTAAGCATCATACCAAAAATAGCCACCGGGTGACACTCAAATACTTCAGTTTACTTTTTGATGCAGTTTCCGGTTTTGAATGATATATTTTTTTTTTATTTAGGATGATTACAAAAATATGTAATGGGGGGGGGGAGTCAGCAAAAAAAAAA
>NW_015546141.1:248067-248530 GCF_001515605.1 Sinocyclocheilus anshuiensis | reverse complement strand
AAAAAAAAAGTTGGGGGGGGGGGGGGGGGGGGGGGGTCAAAAAAAAAAAAAAAAAAAAAGAGCGCCAAGTGTCCCACTAATTCTTCCAGAATTGTTGCAATTACCCTTATTTATCCCATGACAGAAACAAGCTTCAATAAAAATGATCACTTATGTCATACTAGTCAAGAGGAAACAGTCGGGATGAAGTAAAAATGGACGATTCACCATTAGTAAAACTCATACAACATAATGAAATCTTCAGGATTATAAGCCACTCCATTTATCTTTCCAATCAGGGTGGAAATGCACAGGTCCTCACGCTGAATTAAAAATGAATGTGGAATTTACAACATTAATTCCCATGCAAATGTCGTTCCATGACAAATCTTTCCCCATATTTACATTGCACTGCATAAAACTTTCATTTCACAACATCTGCTCTATATATATATATATATATATATATATATATATATATATA
>NW_015546141.1:243891-248057 GCF_001515605.1 Sinocyclocheilus anshuiensis | reverse complement strand
TATATATATATATTAATAAAGATACCTTTGTTTTAGTAGAAAAAGACTAAATTTCAATCATCAATGTCATAATCTCGGTAGTGCATAATACCTAGATGCATACAATGTTTTAGCCGTTAATAAGCATTTATCAAAAAATCAAAACGATGTCTTGATCAAGCGTCCGCTATTTACAGGGTTGCAAAGCTTCAGCATTTCCAGTTACAAACATAACCTTACTGTTTAAGTGCATTCCTTTACAGGAAAGTGGGTTCACGGGTACAGCTAGTTGCGTCGTATAAATGTGACACGGGATGTTCAGATTGACAACCATTTGCAGTGACAATACAACCTAAAGTTATTTGTTTTGAATAAGATGTCATTTTTTTGGTGACTGTTGATGCTTTCAGCTTTCAATTTTATGCAAATGAGATGCAGCATGCTGTGGAACGAATAGCAGCCAAGAGACTCGATGACCTCCAGCAGTTTAATCACTGTCTGTGTGAACGCATTTTTAAATTGAATCACTTGCTTTACGAGGTTGCAAACCAAGAAGCGTTTTCCAAGTACTTACTAAAAATCATTACACTTTTTTTCTCATGCAAAAAATAGTTTTTTTGAAGTGAAAATAGACAATAATAAGTTATTGCTAGTAACTGTTCACAACTTCGGAACAGTAAAGCTGGCGACATGGAAAACAAAACATTCACAAGAAATTAACTGAAGGTGTTGGTTTACAAAGCCCCTAAGGGGACATGGTGATGGAAAAAAATGAGATTGGATGACAAATGCTTTTGCTTTCTCTCGCAAAAATATTGCGATCCCCGAGTAGCTTTGCGTTCACTTGGAAAACATTTGCGTTTTCTTGCAAACTATTTTGTTCCCCCGAGAAACTTTGCGGTTACTCGCAAAACGTGTTCCCCTGAGACACTTTCTTGCGAACATTCTTTTGCAAAACATTTGCATTCTCTCGCAAAAGTACTGCATTCCCCCGAGGAACTTTGCGTTTGCTTGTAAAACATTTGCATAAAACATTTACGTTCACCCACAAAATATTTGCGTTCTCTCCGGAAACTTTGCAGTCGCTCAAGTCATTTGCATTCATTTGCAAAAGTATTGGGTTTCCCCCAAGAAACTTTGCGTTTACCCACAAAACATTTGCATTCTCTCGCAAAAGTTCTGCATTCCCCAGAGAAACTTTGCGTTTGCTCACAAAACATTTGCATTCGCTAAAAAAGTATTGCATTATCTCAAGAAACTTTGCGTTTGCTCTCAAAACATTTGCGTTCTCTTGCAAAGTATTGCATTCACTAGCTAATATTTCCATTAACTCGTAAAACATTTGCGTTCTCACTAAATATTTGCATTTGCCTTTGCAATGTTTTGCGAAAGAAAACAATACTTTAGCAAGCATACTCAAATGTTTTGTGAGCAAATGCAAAGTTTTTTGGGGCAATGCAATATTTTTAAGAGTGATCGCAAAGGTTTTTTGTTGGAACGCAAGATTTTTGTGAGCGAACAAAAATGTTTCGTGGAGTAACGCAAAAGGTTTGTAATCAAACTCAACATTTCTCAGATTAACAAATAACAATTAACAAACAAAAAAATAATTTTACAAACAAATATTTTTTATCTCCTATCCCATGTTATTTAGCATCGCTTATGTCCCTTTAGAGGCTCCATAATATTTATAGGAATCCAATTTTTAGCTTAATTTTAGAATGGCTCTTTACACAATCTCAAAATTAATTTTACACAATCTAATCCATCAAATGCCCCTTTATGTACTATTACACTCTTAGGGCCGGTTCACAGAGTATGTTTTTGTGTTAAAAACGTGAGACAGTGCAGTATAATAGGGGGGAAAAAACCCCCCGAAAGGTCTCAAAACATTGTTTTAACATGAGTGCAGTCTCATGAGAGTCACCGTAAAACATGCGAGTGCAGTGGTCAAACATGTCTGTCTAGCGCATGTTTACATAGAAAAATAACAGAAAAGCGTCACAATATAATGCAAAAAATGCATTCTGTGTGAACGGCCCCTTACGCAACAACCTTTTAACGTAGATAACTGCACATAGAGTTTACGTTTACAAAAGGCGGTATGACAGACATTTTCTCATTAGCTTCTGTTCCTGGTTTATATAGGGAAGTAAAAAACAATGAGACGTTTTTCACCGTGACGTCGAGACTAGGCACTGTGGTTCTGAGAAAACATCAAGAACGGAGAAGAGTGACAGACTACTGGAGGGACAGACAGACAAACGGTGTGAAACTTTCCCTTCAGACAGGAAGGAAATTAAAGCAAGCTAGGCTTTGCATCTGCAGCATGTGATTTCTGGGTCACTGCACTGAATGTTTCCTTTAAAAACGGCTATATATTATAAAATGGTTATCAGAAACGGGCTCTCTGAGAACTGTTATTGTCATTAAACCAAATTTACATGAGGAAGAGCATGCAAACTCTACACAGAATGAAGCTCAAACCTCAAGATTCAGTACAAATCTGTGTTTAACTTGCATCAAGCCCAACAGACACCTGTGTTCAAACAACAGGAGTGTGGTTCGCTCAAATATTGAATGTTGCTTCAAAAAAGCCAACATTGCAAAATTGCAACAGTGCATTTTCACTGTATTTTTCGTGCAGTGTCACGCTTGCAGTATACATGCTGTAACAGGCCTCACTTGTCGTTTCCACACTCCTTTAGCCCTTTAAACAGTAGATTACTGTAAAACTGCACAACCTGGAGCACTTGTGCTCTGTCAGAAGGCATCGGTCGTGAGGTATTGATCTGCTTTGTATTTGAGCACTGCATTTTATAACTCGAAAACTGCAGTTACGGACTGAGACCGTAACACTGGGAGTGAGCCGATAAAACTATAAATAATTCATGTTTTTCACAATAACGGGAAAAAGAAACCACTAAACATTCGCAAATGTTGAAATATGACTGAATTACGATGAAGAATTCTGTGTCGTATTTATGTTTTCCCAGGTTAACATGGGGGAAAAAATGAATTCTGTGTTCATAACAACATTAACCATGAAGCAAAATCCCTGTAGCTTTGCAAAACGGTCAGTTTCACCAGTTACGGCAGATCTACGTGGAAGTCACTTGGGTGAAAACTGCGTGTATAAAGCGTACACTATCAAAAGTTACCATGTCAATATTAAAAAATCATATTGCTGTATGAATAAGTTGGATTTTAGGGTTTCTATTCACAGTTTCTGGCCCAAGGGACCAGTAAGTAATTATAAAATATCCTAAAACCACAGGATGCATTTTAATTGGCAGTGTCTTGTTTTGTTCTCTTTAAATCAATAACCGCAGAAAGCATTGTTTAACTCAACGGTAATGAAGAGCCCTGATGTTCCTGGCGTTTTCATCCAGAAATCCCAAAAATAGTGGTTCACATGACGCCCCTTAATAAAAGATCACAGTGTAGCTGTGGAGGGGACTTGTTTTGAAGGCCCCTGAGAGAAACGGCCCTCTCCGAGCATGTCGTCTTCTAGAAATCAAGCAGAAGAATGAGCCAAAGGCGGCTCAGTACATGTCTCTGTAAATCTCCTGCAGTAAGGGATGCAGCGAAGTGTCTTCTGTCTTTTTGATTTCCTGCACTAACTGAGCGTGCTCCGTCACCAGCTGCCGCAGGTCCACTAGTTTCTGCAGGAGTTTAGGGAAGAGGAATCCGTTGTCGGGATGGTTGCTCTTGAGGTGCAGATGAAGCACGTTTACGATGCTCTCCTGCATTCGCTCGATGTGCGGGACGTTCACCAGGCCTGGCCGATCTGGAAGACAAGACAGGGAAGAGCATGAGTCAAAAAAAAAACACTGGCATGCAAAAGCTGATCTGCTCTTGTTAATACTTGTCTATTAGAATAAAAAAAAAAAGTTCTACAACACAGCACAGATTCCATCTAGCGGTTGAGCTTTTTAAGCCTATATAAAATTATTATTGCAAAAAGTAAAAAATTTAAATAATAAAATAAAAATATCAAAATTGAATCATACATATGAGATTATATTTTTATTTTTAAATACATAAATAATATAAATTGATTAATTAAATATGGCATCAAATTTAAAAATATATAAATACAAATCTAATTGAAAAACATTTCATAAAAATTAAATCTTAAAATTCTATCTATCTATCTATCTGTCTGTCTGTCTGTCTGTTTGTCT
>NW_015546141.1:237978-243739 GCF_001515605.1 Sinocyclocheilus anshuiensis | reverse complement strand
GAATAAGCATCTAAAAATAATAATATAAAGAAAAAATATATATTAGTAAAAGTATCTATTTATAAATAATACATAAATAATGAATGAATGAATTATATATATATATATATATACCTGTATATATAATAAATAGAATAGAAAATCATTCATAAAAATATCTTAATATAATAATACTATTTATAATAGTATAATAATAATAATAATATTGTTTAATAATATAATGTAATACAATATACACACATTTTATTTTACAAAAATTTTAAACAAATATACCTCCACAGCAGATGATGGCAGCAACAAACAGTGCGAGGTCACTATCGTCCAGTTCGAGGGAGTTAAACTTCATTGCAAACTGAAACTTGGGCTCCATCATTTCACTGAACGGCCGTCGCAAGCTCTTCAGAAACTCTCTGGTGATGAAGCCGCTGCCGTACGCGACCAGCAGACCGTCTTTATTCATGCATGATGCCAACATGGCGAAGAGCGCCTCATGGACGCCGTACTTTAATAATGTCACCTGTCGGAGAAAACAGGCTGCATTCAGTGAAGATGTTTATGCAATATGTGCATATCTGAAGATTTTATCTTTCATTAAGCTTGAAGTGTTTACGGGACGTGGTGCTTGTTTTCGGCACTAACCTGGTCATTTAAATCCAGGTTTGAGAAGCCTGGCACGGACTTGGCGAATTCAGTCAGTTCGGTCACCGTCTCGACCGAAGTGCACTGACAGCAGTGGAATATTCGAACTTCCGCGTCTTTATTCAGCAGAGCCCCAGAAGAGCTCACCATCTTGGCCACAAGAGTCTGTTCGGCCAACTGCAGCGTCTCCATGTCGTGGATGACAAAAGGCTACAACACAATGAGAATGAAGCATGAAGATCAAGAATTAAGAATAAACTGCTGTATAGTGGTCGATAGGTTTTTCAATGGCAGATGACAGTATCTAGAGTAAAGGGAGACAGGTGGGCAAAAAAGAAAAATTCATTCAATACAATTTAAAAAAATTTATTAAATTAAATGAAATTAAAGAAGACAAGCACTGTTCTACCAACATCCTTCATTTCAATAATCTGAAAAATAAAAAATACAAATAAAAAATAATAAAATATAAGTATGTATTTGAAACCGATTAAAATACTGGCTATACTGTATAGAGAGAGAACAAGTTCAAGCCTATTTTCAAGAATTATATATACATTAGGGCTGTCAGTCGATTCAAATTTTTAATCTAATTAATTACATGACGTGTTTGTAATTAATGTAAATTTGGCTGTGATATTACCCACAAAAAATATTTAAAGTTATTATTGTGTTATCAAGTAGACATTACAAATTGTAGCTTTAGACAGAAATATTTTATTTGATTCAACACAAAATTGTTTATACATAATTGTTTACTCTACAGTGGCCTATCATGAACCTATAGAACATTAAAAGATAGTTTGAGAAACATCTCAGTATTTTTTGCTCATACAATGAAAGTCCAAAACAGCTTAGTTAACAACAGTCTTCTTTTTTTTTATTTTTTATGAAATGATACTCTAAATAAGAAACTAAAACTGCCAGCAGGTGGCGGTAAATGCCTTTATACATCATTCATTTGTTAATTCGTGATTCATTCAGGAATGAAGTAAACGACTCAGTTTATGAACAGGCTATTGAATCATTGGATTTGTTTAAAACGCGGAATCATTCAGAAACTAAACACCGCTGTGTTGCTCACAGACGCTTAACAGTTCTGCGGTGGCTTTAAAGGTAATATTTTCTATGCAAAATTGAGCAAAAAATAGGCCTATAACACAATATTAACTACTTATTTACTGAACTGTTGTATAAAATCACATTTAAACTCATGACCGAGTTTACATTTACATTTAAACTCATATTCGTGACAAAACGGCACTCGTGTGATATTGCTCTCGCTGCTCATGTGGTATCGCTTATCATATGATATAAATATGAGACAAAAACTCATAGGGGCATTTTTGCCCCAATATCTTGAATTTTAGGAGCATAACAGTTAACTGTATGAAATGTAAGATGACGTACAGGTCTGGGGGCGGGGCCAATGCATTAACTGCGTTAAAATATTTTAATCGCGTTATTTTTTCGTATCTAATTAATTATCGTGTTATGTCAGTCGATTAAAATTTTTAATCTAATTAATTACAAGATGTGTCAATTAATTAATCTAATTAATCGCAAATTAAATTTGGCAGTGAAATTATCCACAGAAGATTATTTAAAACCATTATTGTGTTAAATGAGAAAGTATCAAGTAGACATTACAAACAGTAGCTTTAGAGCTTTATACAGTGAAAGTCCGAAACCAACAGTCTTCTTTTTCAGTCTTTTTTCTTTTTTTTTAATGAAATGATGTTCTAAATAAGAAACTTAAACTGCCAGCAGGTGGCGGTAAATGTCTTTATATGTCATTCATTCATTCATCCATTCATTCGTTCAAACTGCTGATTCATTCAGGAATACAGTAAACGGCTTAGTTTATGATTAGGCTATTCATTGAACCACTGGATTCGTTCAAAATGCAGATTCATTCAGAAACTAAACACTGACGTGTTGCTCACAGGCGCATAACAGTTCTGCAGCAGCTTTAAAGGTAATATTTTCTCTGCAAAATTGAGCAAAACAGACAATATTGTGTTTAAAAAAACACAATATTAACTACTTATTTACTGAACTGTTGTATAAAATCACATTTAAACTCATGACCGAGTTTACATTTACATTTAAACTCATATTCGTGACAAAACGGCACTCGTGTGATATTGCTCTCGCTGCTCATGTGGTATCGCTTATCATATGATATAAATATGAGACAAAAACTCATAGGGGCATTTTTGCCCCAATATCTTGAATTTTAGGAGCATTTTTTGTGAGTGAGATGAATTAATGCATATTCATATTTATTTTCGAACTACAGTAACATCTTATTTCTCTCAACATGGGGACAGGAGAGTTGTCAGTAAATAAATTGAAAAAAAAAAAAAGTAACTTGCGTTACTTATTTGAAAAAGTAACTCAGATATTCTCTTGTAAATTAAAAAGTAATGCGTTACTTTACTAGTTACTTGAAAAAAGTAATCTGATTATGTAACTTGCGTTACTTGTAATATATTACCCCCAACACTGGTTACTAGTAATAATAATAACTATTATTATTATTATGTGTATATGCATATGTAACAGCCCCAGCTTCCTGTTTTGATACTTTCTTGAACTTGTCAAGACAATTAAATGGTTCAAAAGGACGATACAATACAAAAACCTAAAACTGTTCAGATGACGGCATTTGTTTCAAACAGGACTAAAACTCGAAATGCTCCCTGCCTCTGTAAGAGAGGTCAACACGACACCCCGAGAGGCTGGTTTGCGGGCCGTGAGAGAACAAGAGTACTGTGAGAGATGAAAGCCTCGTCTTAATTCAGCTGCTCTCACTCCCAACAGCTGGGCCGTGTCCTGCGGAGCTCAGGCCGAAGAGCACAGCCAACAATCAAGCTAGTGTTACAGATGCGTGAGGGGAAACACGTCTGAGGTGGAAACTCCAAAGCCCCGTCCCATGAGCCCTGTGTCATATCAAGCTTCTTTAATAAAGAGTTCTGCTTTATCGATAGGCTTTGTGCTTTAGAAGACGGTGTAGAGCGACATGAACATGATGGAGAAAACGGAAAAGCGTAATCTGATGATGCAGCTTCAGAGCTGAGTAGTAACGGATTACATGTATTCTGGATTACGTAATCAGATTCCAAAAATGAAGTACTTGTAATTAGATAACATTTCAAAATACTTGTAATCAGACTACAGTACAGTTATGTATTACATTATTACATGTTTACACAATAGCAATAAATTATTCAAAATTGATTGATTCTCCCTAATTCTTCTTTTTCATCTTTTACATTTCCTTTCTAAAATAGCCTACTGTTTATATACATTCAGAAAGTCTTCTAGTTTTGTAGACATTCACACAAAGACCAGTCAGTTTTAAGAAGTGTTCCAGCTACTGATCAACTTATTTTTATTTGAAATATCACTCAGTGGTTATTTAACCATGTATTCTTATGTCTCCGGAAGGCTTTTTTCTTTCAAACATTAAAAAGCACAAATTAACGTTATTTCTTTACACTTTGCATGTTGCACACATCTGCGTGTTCACGGTTCTCTGATGTTTGTTAATGGTCACATGACATGCAGATAAACAAATAAAATATTTAATCTTTTTTAGTAAGTGTTTTGTTTTGATTGCTGTTATTTTAAAATTATTTATTTTAAATATTTATGATTTCATTAATTATTAGCTTTTCTTTTAACTCATATTAGTGCTGTCAAATGATTAATCGCGATTAACCGCATCCAAATTAAAAGATTTTGTTTTTGTGTACTGTGAATATTAATTATGTATATATAAATACACACACATGCATGTCTTTTTTAGTAAGTGTTTTGTGTTTATTGCTGTTATTTTAAAATTATTTATTTTAAATATTTATGATTTCATTAATTATTAGCTTTTCTTTTAACTCATATTAGTGCTGTCAAATGATTAATCGCGATTAACCGCATCCAAATTAAAAGATTTTGTTTTTGTGTACTGTGAATATTAATTATGTATATATAAATACACACACATGCATGTATATATATTTAAGAAAAATATGTTGTTTATATTAAATATATTTATATATAATATAATATAAATTATATGAATATAAATATATACATCTAAATATTAGAGCCCGACCGATATGTTTTTTTGGGGGGGCCGATACTGATATTAGGGAGTAATAAAAGACCGATATCGATATATCGGCTGATATTCTTTATGTGTAGGCTATACTAGAATAAAAGATTGGCACATTGTTTATTTACTTTATAGCATTGCGTCTCACCAACTAGATAACAACGTAGCGTTAAATCACCATTCAACAGACACAAGCCACCACCGCACTGCCATCTATTGGACTGCAGAAAGATACTAACTTTTCAATCTGCTACGTTACAGACTGTACTGACAAACTATGCTGGCACCGTGTCTGTGCCGCAATAGGACACGAAAAAGCAACCGTTGAAAATCATTTGAACTTTGTGTCAGCACGTCATAAACGGAACGAGGCGAGGCATCAGTTTACTGCATCCAGTGTAGACAACATCACTGATTATAATGGGTTCTATTCTACACCGAACTTCAATTTGCTACGTTACTGACTGTACTGACAAACTATGCTGACACCGTGTCTGTGCCGCAACAGGACGCGACAAAATAAATAAATAGATAGCGTCATAAATAGAACGAGGCATCAGTTTACTGCATCCAGTGTAGACAACATCACTGATTATAATGGGTTCTATTCTACACCGAACGTGAGCGGCGCAGCGCGACAATATAGAATAGAAATTCTATTGTATTTTGTCAAGCTGCGTGATGTGATGTGACCGATGTGATAAGCATGAGTTCTGGGCCGGGGCGCGGCCGGTAAACACCAGCATTGAGTGGCCGTGATCAGCTCTGGTGGGCGTAGCACAGGCTTTAATGCGCCGCAGACGCGTGCCGTGAAGCGCAGATCAGCTCTAGTCTCTAACGTCACTGAATCTGCTGTTAAAATGAACCATCCATTCATCATATCATCATGCAAAACAAAGAATTAGAATCATTGTAATGTGACGATCAAATATAGGTGCGGGTGGATAATTTGAAGTAGTGGACTCGGGGGCAGTTTGAGCTCATTCGCGCATCTCTACAGAC
>NW_015546141.1:216284-237872 GCF_001515605.1 Sinocyclocheilus anshuiensis | reverse complement strand
TCCGTCCATGTTTTCTGCATCGCGGAAATCATAGGGCCCTACTAATGTAGCAAACAAATATGATAAGCTCATTGTGAGAGTAAAAGACGAGGACATTGTTGTTTATTTACTTAGCATTGAGTCTCTCCAACTAGGTGACAACGTAGCGTTAAATCACCATTCAACAGACTCAAGCCACCACCGCACTGCCATCTATTGGACTGCAGAAAGATACTAACTTTTCAATCTGCTACGTTACAGACTGTACTGACAAACTATGCTGGCACCGTGTCTGTGCCGCAATAGGACACGAAAAAGCAACCGTTGAAAATCATTTGAACTTTGTGTCAGCACGTCATAAACGGAACGAGGCGAGGCATCAGTTTACTGCATCCAGTGTAGACAACATCACTGATTATAATGGGTTCTATTCTACACCGAACGTGAGCGGCGCAGCGCGACAATATAGAATAGAAATTCTATTGTATTTTGTCAAGCTGCGTGATGTGATGTGACCGATGTGATAAGCATGAGTTCTGGGCCGCAGCGCGGCCGTTATAAACACCAGCATTGACTGAGTGGCCGCGATCAGCTCCGGTGGCCGTAACACAGGCTTTAGTGCGCCGCAGACGCGTGCCGTGATGCGCAGATCAGCTCTAGTCTCTAACGTCACTGAATCTGCTGTTAAAAATTAACCATCCATTCATCATATCATCACGCAAAACTAAGAATTAGAATCATTGTAATGTGACGATCAAATATAGGTGCGGGTGGGTGGCGGGTGGATAATTTGAAGTAGCGGACTCGGGTAAAGTTTGAGCTCATCCGCGCATCTCTACACTACGCTGAACTGGGTTCGCCAGTAGCAAACAATGGAATGCGGACAAACTAAGTAATTACACCATTCAGAAACATTTAATCTGCGTTATATGTTCTGTAAAAAAAATGTTAATATTGGCGGCATATTCACAGATACAGATATATCTGCGACAGGCTCATATCGGCCGATGATATCGGCAAAACGATATATCGGTCAGGCTCTAATAAATACATGTAAATATTTTCAAAATATATACTCTGTGTGTATTTATACATAATAAATATACACAGTACACACACATATATTATGTAAACAAAAACTTTTATTTTGGATGTGATTAATCGCGATTAATCGTTTGACATTTACAAACCCCAGTTTGGGAAACCCTGATGTAATATAATGTTTAATGCACTTCATGTGGTTAATTACAAGGAACTGAATATGTTTTCTTTCTCTTGGTATATTTTTATCAATATAATACAAGTTTATCCTATTTAAATCAATGTGATGAACAAGTTAGGTCAAAAGTAATCTAAAAGTAATCCAAAATTAGTCTAAACATATTACCTAAAATGTGTAATGTAATGGATTATGTGATTTGTGATTAGGCTTGACGTGATGCCTGAAAACTTAAAAGAGATTCAAAATGTTCTAGATTCAAAATGCTGCTAAGGTGTTCTGAGTGGTTACTAGGGCTTTACTAAGGTGTTCTTGGTTGTAGCTAGGGTGTTGCTAAGTTGTTGCAAGTATGTTGCAGCAATTATAGACAAAATAGATCCAGAAAAAGACACACATCAGCTCTAATACATGAAGCACATGGCTGGATGCTCTTACCGGCGTGCTTGCCTTGCCCGTCAGGATGGTCCTTGCTTTGGATTTGTTCATGTTGAAGTTCTTCAGGTAGGCCTCGTAGATCTGCTTGGCCAGGGTTTTCTGATCGGCCAGTTGCGGGTCCTCGACCTCTCGTTCCCCCGTTAGGATCTCCGCCTTCAACCTCAGCTTCTCCGACTGTGGCATTCGCCCAAAGCGGATGGCTGTTCGCAGGATACAAACAAGAACCTCAACTTAGAGAATACAACCAAACGAATGTCCCATGTAAGACATATAATTATGGCTGCTCACCTAATAGTCAACTAAACATTAGTCACACAAATTAAGATATTTTTGATGAAATCCGAAAGCTTTCTGACCCTCCATAGACAGCAACACAACTACCACATTCATTCATGTTCAATCATGGTACTCTCGATAAGGGCGGCGGACTGACCCGAAAGAAGAAATTGTTAAATAAAGTTATTTTTTGTTTTCTTTTCGCACAAAAAGTATTCTCGTAGCTTTATTACATTACAGTTGAACCACTGATGTCACATGGACTATTTTATCAAAGTCCTTACTACCTTTCTGGGCCTTGAACGTGGTAGTTGCGTTGCTGTCTATGCAGGGTCAGAAAGCTCTCGGATTTCATCAAAAACATCTTAATTTGTGTTCCGAAGATGAACAAATGTCTTTTTTTTTAAGTTATTATTTTTGGGATTTTTATGCATTTAACTTTTTTATTGAGATACGAAAGTAGAGAGACAACAGAAAAGTGGGATCAGCAAAGGACCTCGAGATGGGAATCAAACTCGGGTCACCATGAGCGCAGTTACGCTATGTGTTGACACACTAACCACGAGGCTATCGGCGCTGACAATGAACGAATGTCTTACTGGTTTGGAACGACAGCGTGAGCAATTAATGACATTTTTGGGTGAACTATCCTATTTAGACCTGGCTATACTTCTGTTCTGCCTCGTGCACAGCCGCATCCAACTATACTCAACCGCGGATGAGTGTGAATAGATGAGTTCGACACATGCGCAGTACCAGCTAGTAGACTCATTCTGTCTCAACATTCACCTTGCGCCTGCACTATTGTATGCGGCTTTAGTCGACTGAAATTTTATTAGTCGATGAGTCGCAGAAATAAAAAAGTCTGTGTTCATGGCGGACAGATCGTTAACGGCTGGTCTTTGAGGTAATTACTTTATATCGTGCAGGAAATCAAAACGCTCGCCGGTCATTCATCGACCAAAAATATTGCATAACATTTGATTGTGAAACATAAGCAGTAGCAGCTTTACACGGCTGCTCACTCTAACATTAATATAGATATACAGTATGTGCACTATAAACGCATGTCCGAGTGTTAGTGCAAAGTGTGGAAGCTATTAGCATGCTTACTGCAGGATATGGAGGCGCCGGCGCAAATACTGGCATTTTTTCCTGATAAACAACTTAAAATACGACGTCATTTTTGCTCATACAGATAAGAGTAATACATCATTCGAAGGGGAATCTCCTCAACCACCACCAATGTGCCACATCCACCTGGATAATAATTTATTTATTTAACAATTCTTCTCCCCCGAGTTACGTCTTCCGCCATTTTTGAGAGTACCCATGAGCATAATCGACGTAATCAGCGTTGTTTACGTTTGGGGGAGAAAGCGCGTGCATGAACATAATCTGCATGGGGGAGAAGAATTGTTAAAAAAATTATGTTATTTTTGTTTTCTTTGCGCTCAAAAAGTATTCTCGTAGCTTCGCAAAACTGAAGTTGAGCCACTGATGTCACACAGACTGTTTTACCGATGTCCTTATTATGTCTCTGGACCTGGGAACATTGCAGTTGCATTGCTGTCTATGCAGGGTCTGAGAGCTCTCGGATTCCATCAAAAATATCTTAATTTGTGTTCCGAAGATGAACGAAGGTCTTACGGGTTTGGAACGACATGAGGGTGAGTAATAAATGACAGAATTTTCATTTTTGGGTGAACTATCCCTTTAAGTAATTAAATTAATATAAACATGCAATTAGTCGACTAATGGCTTAAAAGAGCCATGCAATTAGTCGACTAGAAGAATTTTTAGTCGGGGGCAGCCCTACTTATAATGCTGCGGCCTCTGTAGGAAGCTCTCTATATTTTGGAACGAAACCGATATCTGAAGTTTCTCCAGTGATATGCTGATAAAATTTGGCGTGATCATTCGTGGTTAGTTCTTGAGAGCCTTCCAAGAGTTCAAATCACATAAAAGTTAATCTCTGCTACTAACAACCTGCTGTGTGACTTACTTGGCATGACGTTCAACGTGCTTTTGTTCAATATCCCTATTGTTAGTTTGATGCAAGTGTGGATAACATAAAAGTGGACTGTAAGCTGTGTCTGTAAACCTTCACTCTGAGGATTCTCTTGCAAAACAACCACACGCGCTGCTGATCATGGATGATTAATATTTGCTGAAATCCAAGGCCATTATTTACAGATTTTGTCAGATCAGGATGTCTGGTGCCTTAGAAACTTGCCCAGAGGAATTGAGTAACATGAGTTTCAATCTGGACCGTGTTCAAATGCAGTTTTATGGTGTCATTGGACAGGCAGAGCAGCGGTAGGTATTATGGAGTCGAACATTGTTTCAGCATTTCAGAAACTAGATTTATTTAAAACAAAACCAGCGACACTTGTCAAGTGGAGACATCAAACTATTCAGAGAATGGAATTGAAAAAACTATATACTATTTATTTCACCAATACAAAGAAACTTTGTATTTATTTTTCCATTCCATTCTCTGAATAGTTAGATTTTTCCACTTAACAAGTGTTGCTGGTTTTGTTTTAAATAAATACTTTTGATTTCTCCTTCCATGCACACTGTTGATCGTGTGAAGCTGCTCCAGAATAAATACACAACATATCACAAACTAGATTTAACCAGTGGTGCCAATGCAAAACTATCTTTTATGATGCTGAAGAGTTGCTCTAAATGATTTTATGTGGTTGCTAGTGTGTTTTGGATAGTTGCTTAGGTCTCTACTGTAAGTAGTATATGGTGCATGCAAATGTAGACATCTTTAAAACCTGAATACAATCCTAATGCAGACGCCATAATCTCCAACAGCTAATAAGCTTACAGTCCCAGCCTGCAAACCTCCACTGCATGACACACAAATGCATGTTTCGAAAACACTTTTGCATGCACACGCATACATGTTGAAACTAATCTCCACGAATATGTATTGTTATGGCACATTAAGATCACAGTTCAAAACTTTTCCACATTACATGACCAATTCAGAACACTGTCAGACTTTCTTGCTTTTTTTTCAATATGTCGCATAACATGTTTTTTATGAGATTTTATGAGTTTTTAACTTGTTAAAAAAAGAGTCCAGCAACAGGATTGTTGTTATGTTGAACATGAACACAAAAACTACACAGTACAAAGCGAAATAGAAAAAAGCCAATTTTTTGGGGCTTGCAAGGTGTAAAATAGGTCAAAAGGTAGAAAGAAGTCTCTTCTGCTTACCAAAGCTGCATTTATTTGATTAAAAATACAGTACAAACAGCAATAATGTGAAATATTATTACAATTTAAAATAACTTTTCTACTTGAATATATTGTAAAATGTAATTTATTCCTGTGTTAAAAGCTGAATTTTCAGCATCTTTACTCCAGTCTTCAGTGTCACATGATCCTTCAGAAATCATAATAATATGCTGATTTGAAGCTTAAGAAACATTTCTTATTATTATTATATGTTGAAAACACTTGTGTACAATTTTTTTTCAGGATTCTTTGATGAATATAAAGTTCAAGCACAGCATTTATTTGAAATAGAAATCTTATGTAACATTTTATATGCCCCTTTTGATCAATTTAATGCAAAAAAAGGTTTATGCAACAGGATGAAGGGAGTGGCGAGGGTCGCTGGTTTTAACTTTCACTGGGATGAGCAAGTCTGAAGCAGATGCCTATTCTAAAGCAAGCATATGTGTTTATATCATCTTACGATGTGTGTCAACCTGAAAGATAAACCGCTTTAATAAAGAAAAGAATGGAACAACCAATCCCTGTTTATTTAGTAACACAAGTCTCTTTTCCAACACAATTTATATATGACTATTTCTATCAAAACAACCAAAGACACCATAAAACTTGCTAATTTTAGCAGCTAACCTACATCGCTTTGAGGAATGTTTTCAAGTGTCCACAGTTCAGATTTCAGACTTCGACCATAGCTCGATTTCAGCACATGCCTTCGCTGGTCATAAAGCCTGCATATGATGAGTGCTTCAGCAGGGCTGGACGTGTTAGCGGCCCTAATAAATGATGACCTTTGACTCCAGACTGAAAACAGTGAAGAGGTCATCGCAGGAAGTCAATGCACTGATATCTCAAGGACAAACGCTCTCACGTTAGCTCATTTAGTCAAAGATTATCCAGAACGTTGCTGCAACATCAACCCATACATACACTGTTATATTTTCAGTGCAGTATAGGTGTATCTATATATTTTCTGTCTCTGAATTGAGCTTTAATAAGCAAATAATGGTCATGTGTTGTCAAACTACAAATTTGACAAATCCCCATAAAAGTAGCTCATACTACAAATGTGCTATTTTCAAGACATCTAACGCCAAACAACAATTTTTGTGAGGAACGGACTGAAATGTAAATTTTGCAATTCCTCAAAAAGTTGTTTAGATGGACAGTATTTATTTTGGACCTTGCTACAACGCTTGAAGAATTTAGCCCTATTTGGATGGTAATTTCTCATAGGGAGAGTGTAAAAATAAAATAAAACTCATGCATTCGCATGGCATTTAATTCATGGTGAAGAAGCAGTAAACAAAATTTCTGTTATTGCTTAGACAAATAATAAGTTCATATTAAATGTAATAATAGGAAATACCATCCTATTTATTATTTAATTATTTAAATATCCTATTTATAGTTTAAATGGCTTTCTAACTTGCATTTTATCTCTCAAAATGTCATTTTAAAAATGTGTACATTACATAAGCATACTATTATTTACATAAAGTAAACTCATGACTCGACTACTAATCAGGGTTATTGTTGTTAACTAAAACTAAAACCATAAAAAACATTTTCACTACTTGAAACAAAATAAATGTTAACTGAAATAAAATAAAATTGACAATAACTTATTCTATTTCAGCTGTTTGTCAAAGCATTATTTCTCATTTTCATTTGAACTTCAAGTACTACATTACTAAACATTACTACAACTGAAATCAATTTAATAAGAATCTAGACAAAAAATAACAGACATGACAAAAGCACAAAACAAAATTACTAAATCTTCAACTAAAATTAAAGTGAAAACAGAAAATATAAAAATTTAATTAAATTACAAATACCAATAAAATTATAATAGTATCTCAGTGATACTAAAATAACACTGTAACTGCAATAACACTGATTAGTTGTGCAAACCCTAATATAAAATGTAAATAGAAAAATATTATTAATACCATAAATAAATATATAATTGCAAAAAAAAATATACAATATTTGTTAAAACTATAATAATGTCCAACTTCACATTATTTGTAAACAGTTTCCAGCATTTCACTAATAAGTGTCCATATTTAAAATATGTGCACATTACCATGAAGTGCAACAGTTCGCAGTGATCTATGTAACGACTTTAGATATATAGATTAGATATATAGATATAGATCCGTTCCCATAAACTGAGAGAAGTGGATTAAATTACCAAATGACCTTAGTGTTTGTCAAAATAAATAAATGTATAAATGAAATCACTGACTTACGGTGGCCGAGAAGTGCTAAACAAATCACAATTCTGAAAACAAAATAACAAATTACAAATGCAAATGCAAGTCTAAAAAACAAAATAACAATTCAGAAAGCACAACAACAATTCAGAAAACATTGTAACAAGTCAGAAAACACGATGACAAATTCGAAAACAAAATAAGTCAGAAAACACAACAACAAATCCGAAAACAAATTAACAAGTCAGAAAACACAACGACAAATCAGACAAACCGGAAAAGGTAGGTATAGTTTGAGACAGCGCCATTGGTTTGGAAAAATCCTGCTATTTTCATTTAGTGTAAATAGAATCCATTGCAAATACGAGATTGAAAAGGGAGGAAAAAAAAGTTCGGCAAAAGGTGGGATCGAACCCGGGGCGATCGCGTCAAAAAGCAAAGGGCACACACTTATCCATCTGCGCCACTGGAGCTGATGATTCACAGCCACTTTTAACTAAATGTAAATAGACACCCCGTATTTTTTATTCCATAGTAAGGGCAATTCATACAATACATTTAAACTGAGCTACTTTAATACCATTTCCGAACTTTCTACCACGACTCTGCTGTTCTTCGGCTGGTTACTCCCTGTATACGTTGATTGACAGATGTCTCGTCCAGTCAGCGGTGAGTAATCCCAAACCAATGGCGCTGTCTCAAACTATACTTACCTCTTCCGGTTTGTCTGATTTGTCGCTGTGTTTTCTGACTTGTTATTTTGTTTTCGAATTTGTCATTGTGTTTTCTGACTTGTTATAATGTTTTCTGAATCGCTGTTATGCTTTCTGAATTGTTATTTTGTTTTTTAGACTTGCATTTGCGTTTGTAATTTGTTATTTTGTTTTCAGAATTGTGATTTGTTTAGCACTTCTCAGCCACCGTACTGACTAGCCTTTGCAAATGTTGAAATTAGATGAAAAACAATGGAATGAGCATCAGAAGTGGGCTTTTGTTGGTCACACTCACCATTGTGGGACATGCCCACCGACAGGCACTTCTGAAAGCGACAGTATTGGCACTTGTTTCGGTTCTTCTTTTGGATCTTACAGCGTCGTTCACATTTATCGTACTCCAGCTTGAGGCGAATGGTCCGGCGGAAGAAACCCTACAAGACGGAGAAACAGAACTCTGTTTGAGTTCATTCTGAAAAACCAGAATAGCACGCATTCCTACAAGCATTCCCAGACCAACCAGATCAATGTAAGGTCAACGCTAGCTTTAAATATCGGTTTCGTTCTGTACTGTACCCCATAAAGACAACTCCTTCTATTTTGAGTTCATATCTCGCTATTAAACGGGCCAGAAATTCATGTACACAATCTAAACCAGGTGCTTCTGGAAATAGCTTGGCAGCACATTCGCAGGCTGTGTTTGTCCTCATTTGTCCTTGGATCCGTCGGGGTTTCCTCTCTTAGAAACAGCTTCTGGTGACAGAGATTCAAAATAGGAACGAGGCTGACAATCTGACCCATGCTTAACATTAGGAGTGAACGGCCTGATCAAAACCTTATATAATGGAAATTATATGCATGGAAGTATAGTCATTCTTGCTGGAGAAGCATCATATTTTTTTATATATTAAATAACCATGTTGCTATACCTATTTTTACATAATGCAGTTCATTTAATATTTTACAAATGGAAAGTACTAAAATTATTATTGCTTTAATAGGTTTTAAATGTTTATTTAAATTAATTTAAAGTTAAATGAATGCAAATTAAATTAAATTAAATTTAAATTAATTTAAATAAACATTTAACATGTTCTTTACTTGTTTTGTTTTTGTGTTTTCTGATGCTCTTACATGTAAATATAGTAAATATATCAACACAAAATATGCTTTTAAATTAAACGACATTTATGTTATGTTTATATTATATTACATTAGACGTTTAAAATGTTACAAAATTTCAAATAAATGCTGTTCTTTTGAACGTTCTATTCATCAAAGAATCCTGAAAAATAAAATGTATCATGGTAATAAAATTTATTCAAAAAAATAGGAAGCAGCACAACTGTTTTCAACATTGATAATAATTAAAAATGCTTCTTGAGCAGCAAATCAGCATATTAGAATGATTTCTGAAGGATCATGTGACACTGAAGACTGGAGTAATGATGCTTAAAATTCAGCTTTGATCACAGGAAGAAATTATATTAATTATATATTTTAACACATTCGAATAGAAGACTAGAATAGAAGAAGTTCATTTTAATTCGAATAATGGCCCGGTTTCACAGACAGGGCTCAGACTAAGCCAGGATTAGGTCATAGTTCAATTAGGACATTTAAGTAATTTTGATTAACATGCCTTAGAAAAAACATCACTGGTGTGCATCTTGAGACCAAACAAAGGCACTGATATGTTTTAAGATCAGTCAGTGCAAGTTTCTTTCAGTTGAAACAGCTCAGAATCACACTTTAGTCTGGGACTAGGCTTAAGCCTTGTCTGTGAAACTGGGGGAATAATTCATAATTTTCATAGTATTTTTATAGTATTTTTGATCAATTGAATGCAGCCTTGGTGAACAAAAACACAAAAATATCTTACCAACCATTACCAAAAAAAAACAGCATTTATATTCAAACTTATTTGACGATGAACCGCTGCTGAAAGCCATAAACTCCATCTTAACATCAGAGCATTATTTCCTGGAAAGAATAAACAGTTCCTGAGGTCATAAATGCATCCAAAGCATGAAATCGAGCGTCTTGCACAATCTGGCGAAGTCCTGAAGACGACCAGCGGTCTGCCAGCAGAGCAGAGGTTTAAGTGCAGGCTGGCAAGAAGGGACGGGGCTGTAAAAACTAATCGCTCTTGCTTCACTCATATTGAGCCATTTCGTCCCTAGAAACACTGCGGTTTCGAAAGGGAGATTAGATGGGGAGATACGGAGGGAGACGGAGAGGCACCAGGGACAGGAGGAAGAGGAGGAGAGGTCGAGAGTGTCCAAAACATGACTGAGCAGATGGAGACGCAGACGAGTCAGGTATTAGGAAATGGACAGTCAGGGCTCAAGATTCTGATTCCAAAAGCTATTTTTGATGTAAAGCACATCAATTAAATTCTACATTAATATTAAGGATGGGAATCTTTAGGCACCTGACGATTTGATTCGATCTGATTCTGGAGTCACGATCTGATTCCCAAACAATTCTTGATTTAAATGAATGAATCTGTTCAACTACTTTAACAATACACTGTAAAAAAAAATCGGTGACATTTACGGTAAAATACCGGCAGCTGTGGTTGCCAGAACTTCAAAGTAAAAAATATGGTAGCAACATTTTAGGTTTTACAGACTTCACTTAAATTCACAATAAAATACCATATTTCATTAACTGATGTAATGTTAATAAACCAACATATTGAAGTACTAATATCTGTTTTGAACCATTGTAATGCACTGATAACCACCAAAAACTGGTGGTGATGAGAAAGTCACATGATGAACCAAAGCTAATCACAAACAGCTTTTCTATGAGCTGAGGAGGACAATACTTATATATAGAAGGTGCACAGTCTCATTCACAAAAACACTAAACACCATCATGGTGACACACAGAATACTGAAATAATGCAAAAACATTGATTCAACAACATTAGATGTAAGATTAAACCCTAATGTACACAACTGATAAGAAAAAATTAAGAAGAAACATGTTATTTCAACAAACAAAAAAAAAACATCAAATATGAAGTGTCATGCAGGGAATTCTGATTCTAATATGTTTACGGTGTCTTAACACCACAGTGACACAATTCTGGGAGTGTCAATTTACGTTTTTTCACTGTAAATTATACAATGACTTTTTCTTTTTCACTTCCAAAAAACGTATTTTTAACAGTATTTTACTGTGAAATCACATTAAATGTAATTACATTTATTCACCGAATATAGTATGGAAACTTACTGTTAAGCAGTTAACAGGTTTTTACTGTAACATTTTTACAGTCTTTTACTGTTAAATCACAATCATTTTTTACAGTGTAGAACCGCCACGGGGTAAATTTTACCCGTGGCTGTTTTTAAAACGCACATAAAAGATTAAAAAAAAAACATTCAAGTCTCCCAGTCACTGACTTTCACTAAAATTGTGTGATTTACAATCCCCTGTTGTTAAAAACTGTTTAGATAAAACCAGATCAAAAAACGAGGCATTTATACCTATAAGTGCCAGCGCGGGTCAAATTTACCCGCTATATAATGCCTGTTTGTTCGTGCTGTCATTTTCGTGCCGCTTATGTTTTAACATAGTACATTGCTAGGCAACGCCTTTCACTCACTCACTCGCGGTTATCAGTTTCATAAATAAAGACAAAATGAGTAAAAGAAGGCGATTTATGAATGCTGAAGAGGTATAAGAAGCACTAAATGCCATGAGCGATGGAGAGTCTGATGGTGGGGAGATAAGTAAAGCGTCCTGACGGCGATCAATATATCATATTTAGACGCTTTATCCTAATGTTACTCATAATTGTTCAAAATTTTGATTAATTATTAAATTTTTGTTTTGCCATTTCTATCGTTTATTGTTCGCTTCTGTGTTGCTATTTATTCTAGTCTGCCTGTTTCCTGAAGAAAAAAAATCCGACCTAATTAATTAGGTGGAACTGTGCGCTTGAATTTGTCATCGTATCATCCTATGCAATGTGGTGAATTATTATTGCTTATTATTGTCTATAGGCTATTTTAGTAATTTAAATAGCATGGGTTATCTTAATATATTGATTAATGACATTGTATTATAATAGCCTATTACACCACCCAAATATGTATTTACTTCCTTCTAATTCTCGTTCTCAGTGCGTGGGTAAAATTTACCCGCTGGCGCTTTTAGGTATACAGCGACCCCTGGCGGTTCTAGTGTTAAATATGTAATTTATACAATTTTATTTAATTACATAGTCAATTATAAGCGCTTTTAAAAAAAATTCTGATTAATAATAATTACTGTAATTGTTTTAAATTAGCAATTTTCTAAATAGCTTCAAAACATAGGCTAAATAATTACAGTAAATATTTAATAAAATATTTAATTGATACCATTTTTATTTAATTACTTATTTAAATAGAGGTACTTTCAAAAAAAATTACAAATGAATAATAATTACTGTAATTGTTTTGATTATAACATTTTCTAAATACAGCTACAAAACACGGGCTACAAGCAAAAAGTAAATAAAGAAAAACAAAGAGACATACTACAAGCAATAAACAAAGAGTGCCGTATTTTTTTAGGCCGCTTTAAGTATCTGAAAGTTTCTAGTACTTATTTAATTATAAGTACTTTATAAAATATTTAAATATTTAATATATTTAATTAAATGTTTCATTTATACCATTTTTATTTAATTACAAGTACGTTTTAGCAAAAACAATTACAGTAATTATTATTAATTTGTAATTAAGTAAGTTTCAAATATACAGTAGTTTCAAAACATAGGCTAAATATTTCAATATTTAATTATACCATTTTTATATAATTATTTAATTCTAAGCACTTTTCTTGAATAATTACAAATACGATCTTTATTGTTTTTATATAAGCCATTTTATAAATACAGCTCCAAAACAAAGACTACAAGCAAATAGTCAGTAATAAAGAAGCATATTGCCAGCAATAAACAAAGAGTGCATTGCATCTCTAAGTGCTGAAAGATTCTAGACAAGCGCACTGAAGGACTTTTCTGTTTTTCTAAGCATTATTGCACACGGCTGTATTTAACTCTTCTGGAGCGTGTTGCCCTCTGCAGCCGTGGCCTGTGACTCGGCTCAAGCAGTCCCATAACTCACAGCCGGACGGGGCGAGGACGCACCTGTCGCCCGTGTTTGAACATCAAGGTCAAGGCCTACTGTAAGTCGGGTGGCAAGTGAATAAATAGCTTCCAATGATACTTTATGAGCAGCGAGCATTTGAAAATCGAATCAATTTGCAAGTGAAGTGACAAAACATATACACAACAATAAATATAAAAATTTCGCAGAAATACTATAAGAGATGTAATGCAATCTTCAGTTTGATCAACAATAACAAAAAAAAAAAATAGTAATACAAATAAAAAGTAATTGTTGCTGTTAAAATAAATAATAATTGTTGTTATAATAAATACATAATAGCAGTAACTATTATTATTATTATTGTACATATAAAGTTTTGATTGATGTAGTCTAATGATTATTTAACACAAAATAAATAAATCAAAACTAAAACATCAGTTCTGCATCAGGTAAATATTCTGCCAATGTATTAAAACATCCCACTATGCTATAACTGATTTTTAATAATAATAATAACTGTTATTATAAACTATTATTTTCATTATTATTGTGCATGTTAAGTTGGATTTAGTCTAACGATTATCAAAAATGTAATTATTATATAATTATAATTACATGAATTATTATATAATTGTTTAATTTATGTAGTCTAATGATTATTTATTTTACACTTTAAAATACATCAAAATGCATTAATTCTCCCAGACAATATAATGGTCTGTCTGGCCTTTGAGTTCATAAAGCACATAGACATTAAAGCAAAAGCAAACACACTGTGGTAAGAACGCAGCCAGTGTTTTTGGTGCTCATCTAACAACAATATTATGACTAATGTGCGCAGTCAACAGATGTTCCTCTAGACGCAGATATGAGGGCAAAACATCCTCAGTGTCCTCAATGAGACCAGTGTGTGTGTGTGTGTCCTGGGGCTTTGACAGGCCAGCAGTGTGTGTGAGAGATAATATACAGAAACTCTTCAGTCTAATGCCTCTATACTTCATACATTATACACATATTTTACAGTAACATTCACAGAAATGTTATCTTCTACTGTAAACCTTAAAAAGTAGGCAAACGGCTGCTAAAGTGCCATTTCAGCCCGCATTCATTGTCTTTGTGAAGGCAATCATCTGCAGGACTTAAAGGGCCGGCTCTCACCTTGCAGCCCTCACACGCGTGAACCCCGTAGTGGTATCCTGACGCGCGGTCCGAACACACGCGGCACTCCAGGTTCAGAGAGGTGCAGGTGAACTCGTCCTGTCCTGCCACACCTGACGCCGGGCTGGACGCGGGAGTCAGCGCATCTGACCAAGAGAGCAAACAAAACCAAACAATGTCCTTAAACAAAACAACACAAAAAGAATTATATAATAAAATAAATGTTCATACAGTAATGATCTAGACAACACAATTAGAAAACCACTATAATAAAATGAAATAAATAATAATATGTGACCCTGGACCACAAAATAAGGGTAAATTTTTCGAAATTGAGATTTATACACCATCTGAAAGCTGAATAAATAAGCTTTCCATTGATGCATGGTTTGTTAGGACAATATTTGGCTGAGATACAACTATATGAAAATCTGGAATCTGAGGGTGCAAAAAAAATGTAAATATTGAGAAAATCGCCTTTAAAGTTGTCCAAATGAAGTTCTTAGCAATGCATATTACTAATCAAAAATTAAGTTTTGATATATTTACGGCAGGAAATTTACAAAATATCTTCATGGAACATGATCTTTACTTAATATCCTAATGATTTTTGGCATAAAAGAAAAATCAATAATTTTGACCCATATGATGTATTGTTGGCTATTGCTACAAATATACCCCAGCGACTTCAGACTGCTTTTGTGCTCCAGGGTCACATATTTGTTATTTCTTATTGTTAAAATAATAATAAATAATAATAACAACAATGATAATTATTATTATTATTGTACATATTAAGTTTTAATTTATGTAGTCTAATGGTTATTTAAAATAAAACAACATTAAAACATCAGTCATATCACCGTTATTGAAAAAAATTATATCGCGATACATATTGATATTGAATTATTGTCCAGCCCTATATCTTATTATTCAGCACTGTTATGTGTGCTGTGTGACTGTTATAAGGTGAAACAGCAGGTTAAGATTCTGAAACAAATCACATTTAGGAATATAAAGTTTGTTAACACAATTAATATGGATTCAATTGAGCTTCTAGAAATAACAACTAGGTCAGACATTCCAGAACCACAAGCCACCGATGACTAATCGGAAACCACGGAAAGGTCTAAAAGGTCAAACATGTCACAATTTGCACGTACATCAAGTCTGATAAATCTTGTGAATATCCGCTGAATGCAATGAAGAAAAACTTACATTTCCTGCCTGACAGTAAATAAATATGAAATTATTATGCAGCATAAAATGTAACTAGTGTCCACAACATTTTTATGCAATTACATGAATGCAAAAAAATCTTGTATATTATAATATTTAAAATAATTTTGAATCAGCATTCATATATCAACATCCATAAAAGACTATACATTTTGAGACATATAAAACAACACTAAAATAAAATTTCTTAATTTAATTATCAGATAAACATTCTGGTAAAATATGAAAACATGCCATTTTGCCAATATTGATTATAATTTAATAATAATAATAAAATAATAACAAGGAAGTATAAATAAATATAAATATAATAATAATAATAATAATTATAATTATAATTATTATTGTACATATTAATTTGATTGATGTACTAAAGATAAAAAACAAATAAAACAACACAAAAACATCAGTTCTGCATATTAGTTATAAGGTAAATATTATGGTAATATAGGAAAACAGCTCACTTTGCCATCATTTTAATAGTAATAATAATAATAATAATAATAAATTATTATTATTATTATTATTATAGTAATAATAATAATTATTATTATTATCAATATCTTTTATTTTGTTATAATAAATTAATAATAATAGCAGCTATTATTATTACTATTACTACTACTATTGTACATATTGCATTTTGATTGACAGTCTAATGATTATTTAATATAATAATAAAAAAAAAACAGTTCTGAATATTGAAGAAAAAAAAGTAACACTTTCTTTTGGATATTTCTTGCATACATTTTCTGTTTTTATCCTATTGGCAAATTGTTTATTTTCGTTTTTTCATGAGCATAACTCTAACAAAATTACAATGCATACAACATGTCAGCAAAGCATTCACAGCTGCATTTGCTTGCGTCTGTAGAGTATGTTTTTGGCTTTATACTGAAAAATGCAAACTATGCAATGTATGGTTGTCTCAGGTTCTTAATTCTCATAATGCGCAGAGGAAAGGTGTCTTTTCTTTAAAGGTCTGCATGTATTTGAGTGGCAGTGTTTGTGTACCTAACGCAGTGGAGCTCTCCGATCCGGAGCCCAGACCTGAAGACTGGTTCTCGGTCACCTCGAAGCTGCTGAGAGCGTCCTCTTCGATGGACTGAGAGATGTCCTGAAGGTCTTCCATTCCCCCGATGAAGTCCCGGCACAGAGGACTGTCCAGCACGGAGTCGTCCAGCGGCGACGGGGGCCTGTAGTGCTTCTCCATGTCTACCATGCTGGCGGACAGTGGCAGAGCACCAATCACACATCGGCCTGTGAAGCAGAGGAGAGCAGCCACATGCAGATATTAGCAAGCTTTATTGTATATACGTACTGTAAATGTTGCATATGGTCACTGGCACATTGGCCATTTAAGGGTCATGAAACCCCCTGTTTCAGCGCTGGTTAGTTCTCACCACAATTGTGACCCTAGACCACAAAACCAGTCATAAGGGTCATTTTTTTTTAATTGAGTGTTTTTGGTGTATTCTGCAACGTTTATATAAGCCTTTTGACGGGTTGTGTCAGGAGCTGTAAAAACGGTTACATTCACTCAAGGGAATGAATCGAGTTTGTGCCGAACTCTTATTATAAAGCATAAACAAACACTCTCCTCCGATCCATGAACGTTTCTCTCAGTTAATGTACGCGGTCTCACAGTCTGTAGCATCTGTCATAGCAAATCAACACATGCTGTTGTGAATAATTAAGCGAAGCGTCTTCTCATAGGATAAGAACACGCAGTCTCATGAATAATTTAATAGACATTGACGCGTCATCGATGTACTATAGTCCTTTGCCACGTCATAATTGTGACGTCAACACGATGTAGATTTTAAACCCGGAAGATGAAAAAAGCAAAAAAGCTTCAAATTAACCAGTTGTCTCCAACAATTCAAATTAACGGATGCTAACATTGTCTTCTATATTGATTAAAAAATATTGATTATTTTTATACACTAGTTGCAGTCACACACCAGTGTCATTTTAGTATTATTTATATACTATATAGTATTTGTTAATATTTTAAATTAGCTTTTATTTTTATTTCATTTTATTTTTATTTTATTTCTCTTTCGCTTTATGTTTTATTTTAGTTCTAGTCTGAGTAATTTTAGTATCTCAACTTAAACTTATTTCTTCTGTTTGCCAAGGCAAAATTTGTGACAAAATTTTTTATTATTTTTCACACTAGTTGCAGTTATACGTCAGTGTTATTTTAGTATTATTTATATTCTATATAGTATTTGTTAATATTTTAAATTAGAGTTTATTTTTATAATAAAATTTTTTTATTTAGTTTAAGTTTTAGTAATTTGGTTATGCGCTTTTTTAAATGCATTCTTGTAAAATTAATAAACCTAATTTCTATTTCGCTATCTCACTTTTTTATTACATATTTTACATGTAGTTTGAGTAATTTTAGTATCTCAGCTTAAACTCATTTTATTTAATTTGGTTGCCAAGTCAAATGATCTCATATTCGATTAAGTTTTTAATATAATATTTATAATTATTTCAGCTTCAATTAATACAATTATGTTAGTTAACAATGACAGCATTATCATAAAACATTTTCCAAACCACTCAACATAAATCACAGTATTGTCTCATTTAATTGAGGCACAACAAATAACAGCTTGTCAGATACTAGCACTGCTAAAAGCTTTGTGTTGTCTGCCAGCCATAGCAATATTTTTTTATCAGCAGTAAATATGGTTAAGTTCACTCAAAATAGCCTTATCTTAACGTCTGCGTTGCGTCTGTGTGACACAGAGAGAAAATCAGTGCGCAAAACAAGGCTGCAGGAGCTGCGAGCTAAAGAGACAGATTTTGCGTACACTTAGTCAATATCTACGAGGCGTAGTTAAGCTTTTACTCGTAGGTGTATTTTGAGGTCATGTGAGTTTGCCTGAACTCGTGACACAATGCAAGTATATCTGAAGAGTTCATCTGAAGGTTACTAGATCACATGACTTCAGAGCGAGTTTATAAATGACACACAAACAAAAAAGCAAAGCGGTACAGTGATGGTTTCTATAATACAAGTGAACTGACTAAAGCAAACTCGTCACTATAAACTTGAAGATGTAAGTTCATAAGAATGCATGTAAAACATATGCTGGAGTACTACCTCAAAGAAGACAATATTTGGGTAAAGTATTTCATAGGCAACTCTATTAAAAGAGTAAACACAATTACATTAAGTGCATCTCAATCAAAAGAGTACATACAAGTAGACCAAATAGGCTTATACTTAGACTTTTCTGTATACTTGTTGTCAGTATATAGACCAAGCATTCTACTTAATATTTTTCTTAAGTATATCTCAATCAAAAGATTCAGTACAAGTATAGGCCAAATTTACTCAAACGTTTCTTTGTACTTGTCAGTACTAACCAAGTATACTTAGAATACCTAATAATACTAGTGTATCTTGATCAAAAGATTAAGTACAAGTACAGGTCAAATATACTAAGACTTTTCTTTATACTTGTCAGTATATTAACCAAGTATACTTAGAGTAATGCTAGTATACCTTGATCAAAAGATTCAGTACAATAGGCCAAATACTTAGAATACTTAATAATACATATCTCAATCAAAAGATCTAGTACAAGTCTAGGTCAAATATTTTCTATAAACTTGTCAGTATAATCCAAGTATACTTAGAACACATAATAATTAAAAGCACGTCTCAAAAGATTTAGTATAAGTATAGGCCAAATACACTTTTCTGTATACTTGTGAGTGTAAGACAAATTTTGAATAATAAATAGTATATCTCGAGTATTAAGTACAAATATTGGCCAAATAGACATTTCTTTATATGTGTCAGTATAAGCCAAGTATATTTAGAATATATAATGTTTTACTTAAGTACAGTCAAACCAAAAATGATTTAGACACCAGATATAATTTTTAACTTTTTTTTTACTAGCAGGTGCAGGACACTATAGTTCATTTATGTAAGTGAGGATAGCAAAATAAAGTAAACTGTGACATATTATACCCAAAATTCTTCATACAGTGGACTACCAGTAAAACTGATACAAATTTGGGACGAAAAATTATTCAGACACTTTGACCTGAGATGAAGTTGATACTGAAAGTAAACTGTCTTCTACTATAGTACAGGTCCAAGAATAAATGGTATTTCCATGGTATTTTTGGCATCTAAATACAGAGATTTAGACTAAAGGAAAATCTGAGACTGAAGGATCTGGAAGCGACAATCATGTTTGACTGACACGATCATATGTGACGATGACAAAGACAGAAACAGACAGACAGAAACTCATTCACTCAATGTCACTGAAGAGTGACCGCAAGAAAGAGGGAAAAACACTCTGAAGATGGGAAACAATGAGCCAGAGGAGAAGCAGGACAAATACAGCAGATCTTTGTGTCTGTCAGGGGTCAAAGAGGGACACAGCACTCTCAGTCAGAGACATTCAAGGTCATCCATCTACAATGAGGTCAGACATGGACCGAAATGTTACAAATATACCAAACTCATACCAACTCAGAAGAAGTAAAGGCCAAAATGTGGACAGAATCATGGCACCTAGTAATCGAAATGGATTTTACATATTTCTGTATAAAGCAGAAATTCACATGAATTTGGCAAATTTTTTCATCAATTCATCAGTATCATCATCTTTGATAATACATTTGTATTACATCATAAATTGAGAAAATTTAAACAGACAATAAAAAAAATATATATGGAAAAATAAAACTGTTCATATTGTAAAAATGTTTGTTTTTAAATTTGTTTTTCCTTTTACATTTTTAAATTGTTAAAGTTTAATGAATTCAATTGTTTAAACATGGTTTTTGATTATTCAAATGTAATTAATCTATTAAAACTGAATCCATATAAAAGGTAAAAACACAGAATTTAGCAAAAATAAAATTAAATTTGGGAAAAAATAAAACGATTTTCAGGGCCCTAAAAATATAATATTTTTTAAACTTTAAATTGTAAATTGTTATATTTTATTAGTTCAATGATTTCAATTAATTAGACACGCTTTTTAAGTAAACCATTAAATGGTTGGAATTTGGAAATTTGGAAATTTGGAAAATGGATGGAATTTGAAAAAATAAAATGAATTTCTTTGGGCCCTGAAAAACAACTTTTTAAAAAACTTTTCATAAATTATTAAATTGTATCAGTTTAATGAAGTCAATTAATTAGACTTACTTTTTAATAACTACAATTTAATGTAAAGATACAGTATACTACTTTTTTAAATTAAGTATGCAATATGCAATGCTAAATGATTCAAAATGGTACTGTGCAAACTGTGCTTTCTATTAAAACTGTGCAACAACATTGTGCAGCACTCAAGTTAAAAAAGTACATCTTTTTCTACAATTGAACATAGTTCTGTTCTATTTATACTCAAATACCACAGAGCGCTTGAACACCAGTTGCCTCCATGCATAAAAAATTTTTTTTTATCAGCCAACCAATCAGCTGCAGCAGAATAAACACTTCGCCGCTGCATGATTATGTAAGCCTTGTACAAATAAACAAAGGTCCTGTATGTAATGCGAGCTTGTTGAATGCGTGCCGCTCCATGCTCAGCACCTACTCGTCCCATGATGACAAGCCACTGAACACGCTGCATCGCCCCTAGCCAGGACACGCTGTTCCCTGCACACCCGTCTCGGCCTGAGACAGAGAGGGCGGCCAGTGGTCACAGATCGCGGGCAATACGCCAGGGCATTTCCAATGCACCCTGGCAGCCGCGGGAAGTACATGTGTACGGTGTTCAGCGAGCTGGACAGTGCAACGATATGGCATGTACAGTTCTCCAGGGGCTATTCTCAATCAGTGGATGCTCTCAAAACATTTCTGTGTCACTTATTTTCATCTAGCATTTTAGTTTATATTTTCCTAATGTCCACTTATCGATTACGAGACTATCAGATGATAACCGTTTATGCTCGGATAATTAATAGAAGTGTAAGCTTCTCCT
>NW_015546141.1:213710-216189 GCF_001515605.1 Sinocyclocheilus anshuiensis | reverse complement strand
ATGAGACGTGTGTGAGAGAGAAGGGGTCGTCGGAGAGAAGAGAGCGAGAATGCGCGGCTGATGTTATTGCCTGTACCGCTGCCCACTGGTAACAAAACGGATCGGCTCGAAATCGGAAAGAAGTGACACTGACACTGATTCCGATCCTTGGCCGATCGATCGGTGCATCTCTAAATAGTAATATAATAGTACATTCAAAATAGAAAATAATAATAAATTATATTTTGTTTTAATATTTTTAAATTCTAAATATTTTTTACAACAGTAAATAATCAAATATTATTAAATTGTGGTAATTACATCTACTTTTCAGTATCAGCCTCAGCTACTTTGAGAAAAATGTATAAATAATAATAATAATAATAAATAATGAATAATAATAAATAAATAATGAATAATAAATAATACTATATTTATAATAAAATAATAATTTTTATAATTTACACATATAATCATAACGGTACAGTACAAAACTCAGCCATAAATAACAATAATAGTACTAAAATAACAATAAACATAATAATATTAATAAATATATTTGATAATAAAAAATGCCAGTTTCAAAGTTTGCACTTTCATTTTAATTTAGCTGAAATAAAATAGGTTTTTGTTTAAATTTTATTTTATTTTAACATTTATTTTATTTTATTTCAAGTAAGAAAATCTTTTTATGCTTGTAGTTTTAGTTAACTATAATCCCTGCACAAGATCAAGGAAAACATTTTTTATGTTTTTAATGACACAATCCCTCTAAATGCCATATTCAACAACAAAAGTTCGTAATGAGTTTGGCACTGTGACCAACAAATATGAGGAGTTAGTTACGAGGAGTTAAGGATTAGCTGTTAGCTTCAGGACAGAGTCTTGGACAGCCAAGGACGATCTTAGTGAATCAATGACAACTCCTGCCTACAGCATTATTAACAGAGCGGATTAAAACCGAGTTACAGGGCGGCACAGACAGTAACTACATACTATAGTCTGTGTGAATGAAAAATCCTAGAAGTCATCAATGCATGAAAGTTATCACGACTTCAATCAAAGAGCTTTTGACGTCACTAGGTGAATATATCAGCAAAACAATAAAAATACAAAACAAATGAGCTTCATTCCTAGTAGGATTAAAGTCGGAAGAGCATGTGCAAAACCACAACAAAACCACACCTCCCTCTTGAGTTTATACACGTGATATGATTTAATGTTTGTGTGTCTTTATATATGGAAAGTACTAATCTTCCAGAAGGGTTTAGTGGCGAATGCTTCACACGACTGCCGTGTCTTGTTTCAAGTTGCAATTCAACACAAGGCGTGACCTCCAACACAGGTTTGGGGGTGGACGAGGGGCGGACACTGTCAACAAAACCAGACACCAAAAGCCAGTGACATCAGGATGACACACTTCTCACGGTAACATTATCATGGTAACATTAAGAACATCGGCACGTCGGAGTCATTCTTAGACAGTTTAAAAGTGCTGAAAAAATACATTGCATTACAGAAGTATAAAGCATTATGAATGCAGATTCATGTTGTGTTTAAAAAGAACTGACCCCTGATATTCACCTTATGCTGAAAAATAAACCAAATTAACTATTTAGGCTTCAAAAAACCTGCCAACAAATAAACATTAAAGAAAAGCAAACATAAATCTGGTGGAAAAACTATTTCGGTTGTGTACTGTATATTATGAAGTCTGTTTTGATTTGGACCAGTAAGCAACCATCCAGTAACCAATACCCCAGAAACCACCCAGCAACTGCCTAGCAACCACTCATAACACACCAGCAACCACTCAGCAACTGCCCAGCATCCACCCAGCCACTGGTCAGCAACCACTCATAACACCCCAGCAACCACCCAGCAAACGCCCAGCATCCACCCAGCCACTGGTCAGCAACCACTCATAACACCCCAGCATCCACCCAGCCACTGCACAGCAACCACCCAGCAAACGCTCAGCATCCACCAAGCCACTGGTCAGCAACCACTCATAACACCCCAGCAACCACCCAGCATCCACCAAGTCACTGGTCAGCAACCACTCATAACACCCCAACAACCACCTAGCAACCACTCATAACACCCCAGCAACCTCTCAGCAACCACTCATAGCACCAAGAAACTAGGGATGGGCATTCCAAGCAAAAGTAATATTAGAAAATCGCTGGGTATTATTCGATTATTATTCAAATAGTGCCCCTCCCCCTCATGCATGCACAAACACCCATAAACAGAGAGAGAGGGAGAGAGACAGGATTCACGGATTCATCTGTATGATAAACTGTTTAATTCAGAAGATAGGCTACCTTAACTCAAGCCATTTATAATGATTGTAACGTACTGAAACATATTAATTAATGGTCGACCGATATATCGCCAAGGCCGATATATCGGCCGATATTTGGCATTTTTCAAATATCGGCATTGGCCGATAAGTTTTTCCTGTTTGGCCGATGCGTTCGAGGCGGGACTTTTATTT
>NW_015546141.1:209916-212690 GCF_001515605.1 Sinocyclocheilus anshuiensis | reverse complement strand
CCGATATTTGGCATTTTTCAAATATCGGCATTGGCCGATAAGTTTTTCTGTTTGGCCGATGCGTTCGTGGCGGGATTTTTATTTTGACGGCGTACCGGACTTTTATTTTGACTGCGCTGAGAACGGCAGCGCTATTAGTAATAGAAAGGCAAACATTATAATACTTTCTTGTTTGCCGTCAGCATTCAGCAAATACGCATTTATATAATTTAAACAAATATTTGAATGACTAATGAACATCTAATTTCAAAAATCTTGCAAACTTAGTCGAATTCAGCTGTGAGATCTTATGAAGTGTGCATTTGTATCTGTGTACTCTGTATGACGGTCGGTCTATGCGAATTGAATATGGACAGAAGGAGAGTTCAGCTTCATTGAGACGCACGATCGACAAACTTTAAACTCGTGATTTCAAATTATGCTGCGCTTCATGTTTTTGCCCAATGTCATATTAATGTAATTTTCATTGTGTGCTGTATGTAAAATGAGTGTTACCTTGGCTTTATTTGAAAAAAATGTGATTCCCAATGCACACAAACTTCCCAGAATACTGAGTGCCCTGTTGGTTACAGTGTTTACTTCCTTTTTAATAATATTTGTATTAAATATTTGTTTATTTGTTAAAAATACTTTGTCATTTAAAGTATAAGTTTGTTTATTTTACACATTTATTTTTTAATCCATTTTCAAATTATTTCAAATTGTGTTTTTTTTAACCTTAAACCGCATAAACACATTTCATTACACCACATACACAAAATAATGTTCTTTTTAGCAACATCATATGACCCCTTTAATATAATAAACATAACCAAATGACCGCACTTGTTAACATAACAGTCCGTAGATTATCATAAATCAACTGCTCATAAGGCTAGGACATTTCCATTTAAAAAAATTGAATCCCTAAAGGGAATAGATACGAGATGGGAGGAAAAATATACTTCAATGTCTTCTGTTACAATTATATCATTGAGTAATTATACTGTATATAAACTGCGGGCACTGAAATCGCTTATGAATGCGCGCATGTTTTTTACTTTCACTTTCGAGATTCGCAATCACACGTACGGAGCAGCACTCGGCAGTATTACCACACATTTTACAAGATTAGATGTTTGTCAGTGGTGCTCAGGATCTGCAAATCATTCGCCATCATCCTATCAGTCATCTCTCCTTACTCTGTTTATGTGGTAAGGGAAATGTTATGTACTGTAATGTAACAGGCTACCGTTAGCAAGCGGCTAACCATGTCCCTTTAGTGGCTCTGTAGAACGCGTTATTTGTTTTTTGCGCCTTTCTGAATATGGATTCAGCCACACCTCTAACCCAGTCGGGGGTGTTTGTGGTCCACACAGAGCTCTGACATCGTCCCAAGTTACTGTAACCATTATATGCTACGCAAGTCTACACAAGTCTACAGTGTGCATGAGACAATGTGCTCTTCTGTTGGCTTTGACAGCTTTTAGGTGCGTTATTTGCAGCACCACCCTCTGCTTACATGAACGCGTCACCACCGCATCAGCACGGAAAACATGGGGAAATTTTTAAGACAATAATCGCACAACCTATTTGATATTCTATAACTAAATCAACTAATCGATTTTTTTTTAAATCGTGACCCATCCCTTCAAGAAACCGCTCAGCAACCCCTCATAACACCCCAGCAACCACCCAGCAAGCACAAATAACACCCCAGAAACCACACAGCAACCACTAATAACACCCCAGAAACCACCAAGCAACCACTCATAACACCCCAGAAACCACCCAGCAACTGCCCAACAACCACTCATAACACCCAGAAACCACCCAGCAACTACTCATAACTAGGGTTGGGAATCGAAAATCGATTCCGATTCCAGAATCGGATACTTAAGGTCAGGAATCGCATACTTGTTGTCAAATTAAAATTTCGATTCCGCCTATCGATTCCTATACGCTTATTTTTTTTTCTTCATCTGTGAGGACCGGACCTAGCGATCTGCCAGGACCTGGATCTAAGCGCTCCAAAGTTTGGCTACATTTGCGATCAGATGCCAAAAAAGCTAAGTATAATATCTGTGATAGCTAAATATAATGCAAGAGAGGTGTCACCACCAACATGTCAAAGCACTTTAATTTAATAGATCGTTAAAGTTTACGAACACGATTCAAACACCAACGTGATTCTATTCCTAAATTACAATGATTCGTCTGTTTCATTCCTCAACCTTTGACGTGTGCGATCAATGTTGTGATCACTTGTTGGTTCATCCATGCAGAATACGATCACACAAGTGTGATTTGAACATTTAAATTTGCGTTCACACTGCCGTTGACCTACAGAGAGTGTAACAGTGTCTGGTTGTGGTGCCCTGGACTGGCCACTTGAGGGCGCTCTCCTGTTTCAGTGTTATATGTTTTGAACTCCATTTCCCATAGTCCCTTGCCTGTCGTTTCTGTTCTGATCATGATCACCTGTTAGTCATTTCTGATCATGATCACCGGTTAGTCATTTACTCATCATCTCATCTATATACTGCTGGCATTCCGTGACAGAATACTGCAGCCACTACAAGATCCAGCAGTTTGTTTTTCTTTTTCCCTTTTTGAACTATGGACATTCGGATTATCCCTCCTGCCACAGGGAAGGAGTGAATGGCTCGATATCGGACTCTGATGGCTCGGAGGCAGCAAGGAATGGAGGTTGGTGGTTTTGCCCAGACCTTTTGGACGTTGGCGGTGGGGCTGAATTATAATGAGGCTGCACTTAAGGACCTCCTTAATGTCGA
>NW_015546141.1:204966-208963 GCF_001515605.1 Sinocyclocheilus anshuiensis | reverse complement strand
GCTCCAGTCCGGGAGCTCACAGAGTCCACTTCAGAGCTCGCTCCAGTCTGGGAGCCCACAGAGGTCATTAAGGAAGTCACTCCAGTCCGGGAGCTCACTGGGACCGTTGCGGAGCAATCGGCTTGTCCTGTTGCAGCCATTGAGGCTGGTACTAAACTCTCTCTGCTCTTGTTTTCAGTTTTCCCTGAGTTGCTGAGAGGGTTTTCTGTCCCACCAGTGTTGCCTGACAGGAGTCCGGCTCCGCTCTGGTTGCCCGCCTGGGTTCTGGTTTGGCAGGAGCCTCACTGGCTCACTCCCCCGGCTCCGTCCTGGCTATCCTGTATGGTGGGGCCCTGCTGGTTCGTCCTGCTGGCCCCGCCTTGGCTTTCCACTCTGCCGGTTCCGCTCTCATACCCTGGTCTACCTCTGTCCCCTGACCCCCTTCCTTTGCATGGTCCTGGCCCGCCATCCCTCCCCCTGGTCCGCCTCAGTTCCACCTCCCTCCTGAACTTTTATGTTTTCTGGTGGAGCGTCTGGTATCCGCTCCGTAGAGGGGGGGTAATGTCACAGTGTCTGGTTGTGGTGCCCTGGACTGGCCACTTGATGGTGCTCTCCTGTTTCAGTGTTATATGTTTTGAACTCCATTTCCCATAGTCCCTTGCCTGTCAATACTGTTCTGATCATGATCACTGGTTAGTCATTTACTCATCATCCCATCTATACTATATATACCATGCTCACTCTGTCTGTCGTTGCTGCAGTATTGTATTTGTCATCTGATGTCTGATGTTGTTTGAGGTTACATCATGTTTTCTGTTCCCTGTGTTTTGGATTACCTTTTGCCACGTTTTTGTTCTGTTTATTTATACTTTAATAAACTGCACTTGGATCTTACCTTGTCTTCTCTCAGTGTTCCGTGACAGAGAGCAGCTGTCATGTATATGAATAAAACTGCTTCACAGTCTTTTCGACCATACAATATCATTATTTCTGTGTTAAAAACATTAAAATCACAGAAGTACTGGGATAAAAGTGTGAAACGGCTTCACAGTCTTTTCAGCCACACAGTATCATTATTTCTGTGTTACAAACATTTAAATAATCACAGAAGTACTGTGATAAAAGTTTATAGTTCAGATATAAACTGTGTGTGTACGATGTGTATGGTAGCGATTAAAATAGAGTAAATCACCTTTTGAAAGTAATTTGACACTTTAAATGAAGATTTGTCGATTACATTTTTACGCTAGTAGGTGGCGAAAAGGGGCTGTTAAAATGTATTTGTCTTTGAATCATACAAGAGATTCGTTCAAGAATTCGTTCTGATTCATCCAGTAATGAAACAAGTACATCTTGAGTGAGTCATTGAATCATTTATTCATAAATTACGTGAGATTTTGTTTAGTTGTCTAAAGTTTTTTCTTCAGAATCATGAGAGAACCACAACTTCCATTGGGGGAGAAAAAAAACTCAATTTATCCAGAATCATGCAGTTCTATTTTGCACACAAACAGCTCTTAAAGAGTCCAGTTTTTATGTAGCCTATCGATTTTTGTTCATGGTATTCAGCTCCAATAAATGGTTTGCAAAAAACACAAGATAAATGTTTGATATCATTATTTAATCACATTGGAATCGAAAATAATCGGAATCGGAACTGATAAAATTCTAACTATGCCCAACCCTACTCATAACACCCAGAAACCGCTCAGCAACCACTCATAACACCCAGCAACCAGTCATAACACCCAGAAACCACCCAGCAACCACTCATAAAACCCAGAAACCACCCAGCAACCGCCCAGCAACCACTCATAACACCCAGAAACCACCAAGCAACCGCCCAGCAACCAGTCATAACACCAAGCAACCGCCCAGCAACCGCTCATAACACCCCAGAAACCACCAAGCAACCGCCCAGCAACCAGTCATAACACCAAGCAACCGCCCAGCAACCGCTCATAACACCCCAGAAACCACCAAGCAACCGCCCAGCAACTGCTCAGTAACCACTCATAACACCCAGAAACCGCCCAGCAACCACTCATAACACCCAGAAACCAACCACCCAGCAACCACTCATAACACCCAGAAACCACCCAGCAACCACTCATAACACCCAGAAACCAACCAGCAACCACTCATAACACCCCAGCAGCTGCCCAGCAACCTCTCATAACACCCCAGAAACCACCCAGCAACCACTCACAACACCCCAGAAACCACCAATAACTGCCCAGCAACCACTCATAACACCCCAGAAACCACCCAGCAACCGTCCAGCAACTAGAGCTGCACGATTCTGGATAAATTGAGAATCAGATTTTTTTGTCACAAATAGAGATCATGATTCTTCCACGATTCTGAACTTAACACAATAATGTGTAATTTACTAGAGGCTGTGACAAAATATTAATTGCTGCAGTCTATTTAAAAGTGTTTAATTAATTTGCATTAATTATTAAAAAAATTAAATATATGATATATCTGCATACATTTCAAATATATTTAATAAACCAATTTTTTATTCATAATTAAAATTATGAAAAATTGGTTTAAATGAATGATTCAATGACTTACTTCACTTGTTTCATTACTGGATGAATCAGCGTTTTGAACCTATCTTTAAAATGAATGATTCAATGACAAAAACATTTTTTTAACAGTCAACTGTATTGCAAACAATGTAATCAGCACAAACGTTATTTGAAGCGCCAATTACTTTCAAAAGGTGATTTGCTCTAATTTGATCGCTACCATATTCATCAATGTTTATATCCGAACTATGAACTTTCACCCCAGTATTTCTGTGATAATATGAATGATTGTAAGACAGAAATGTTTGTGAAACTGCTTCTTATATAATAAACATGTTAGCTGCTCTCTCTGTGTCAGCGGCAGCACGAACGCAGATTTCAATGTTCCGGTATGATTTTTTTCGAAGATTTAATAGACACGGGCGAATCGTTGTCATTTAGAAATGAGATCGTGTGGGTTTTTGAATCGAGACTGCGATCATTTAACGATTAATCGTGCAGCTCTACCAGCGACCACTCATAAAACCCCAGCAACTGCATAGCAACATAGCAACGCCCTGGCAACCACAGTGGCATTAAGGCGAAAAATTTTCACATCGTCGGTAAAGTAAACAAGACAACAAGGTTGTGCAGTACTCAAAACCTCATTTACTGAGTAAAACTGAAAGTCGTTGAAGTTCCGTTAACACAACAATGCTGTTGTAGCAAGCTCTACTGGGTAAAGAAACGCGCCTGCAGGCCTCAGCAGAGACTCCTGAATCATTAACTCACAATCTCTCCTGAGCTGCTTATGGTTTGTCTGTCTCTGACATGGTCATTTAGTGTGATGGACGTTTAGAGACGGACTTAAGCGGTGAACACAACTTCAGTATTGTCTGTCAGGACAGAAGCTGCTGAGATGAAAACTGCAGCGAGACAACAGCAGATCAGGTCAAAGCGCAGGAAGTGACACGTTTTAAACTGCCTGTGTTGGCTTAAAGTGAAATTCCCCTCAGGGATCAATTAAGAAAATCTGTCTTTCCGTCTGTCGGTGGGTTTACAGATACCAGCCTTGCCTGAGTAAACCAGAATGTGGTTTTCTATATTTTCAACAGGTCTCTTCAAGCACAATGTGCTGATGCTGCAATAAATGCACAAAATATATACATGCACGGCTATGTTTATACAGAGTGATAAACTCAACATGAAAACATTCTGAGGGAGGTACTTTTTCACTCTAAACATGATGTAAAAATGTGTTCATGCATTCATAAGTGCTCAAAATGCATTGGTAAATGCAGAATTATCAGGAAAAACTAAGAGTTTCAGGAACAAAAATTAACATTTTATCATTATCTCACCCTCATGTTGTTCCATATGACTTTCTTCTGTAAAACACAAAAGAAGATGTCTGGTAGAATGTCCAAGCTTCTGTTTTCCATACAATGAAAGTGGATACTGATTTGTACACTAACCCCCCCCCCCCACAAACAAAAAATAAA
>NW_015546141.1:199118-204851 GCF_001515605.1 Sinocyclocheilus anshuiensis | reverse complement strand
AACCCCCCCCCCCCACAAAACATACATAAAGTGACTCACTACTATATGAATTATATTCACTATAAAGAGTTCTGGAGTCACATGATTTGAGTTTTGCAAGAAACATGTCCAAATTTACGTCGTTATTTGTGGAAAGTCTTCCTTTCGAATCTTGTTAATCAGATTACTATACCTTTTTTTTTTTATATGGAAAACCAAAACTTGTACGTTCTACCTAACATCTTTTGGTTTTTGAAAACTCAGAAATCCTGATGATAATATCATGACTTTTTATGTAGAACATACATTACCGTTCAAAGTCTGGGGTCGGTAAGATTTTTGTAATGTTTTTGAAGGAAGTCTCTTCTGCTCACCAAGGATACATTTATTTGATAAAAAATACAGTAAAATTATGAAATTTTATAATATAAAATAACTGTTTTCTATTTGAATATATAGTAAAATGTAATTTATTCCTGTGATCAAAGCTGAATTTTCACAGCATCATTACTCCAGTCTTCAGTGTCACATGATCTTCAGAAATCATTCTAATATGCTGATTTGCTGCTCGAGAAACATTTATTATTATTATCAATGTTGAAAACAGTTGTGCTGCTTCATATTTTTGTAGAAACCATGATACTTTTTTCAGGCTTCTTTGATGAATAGAAAGTTTAAATAAACAGCATTTATTTGAAATAGAAATCCTTTGTAACATAATAAATGTCTTTTCTGTCACTTCTGATCAATTTAATGCATCCTAACTGAATCAAACCTCTGAACAGTAGTGTACAAGTTCTGCCTGAAAGCCGTTGAGACGTTGATGTTAACATTTAAGGAGACACAGACAGGTGGTTAGGACAGAAAAACTGGTCAGCCCAACCTGAAAATCCTGTTTTAGGAAAATAAACAGTGGGGAAACAGACAGAGCGAGAACATTCCCATTCTCTTACTGAATAACTAAGCAAGAAGGGTCTGATTAGCAGTCTCAGATTCCAAACGAGTCAGACAAAGACCCTGAGAAAGAGACACGGGGAGACGTTAGCATTTTGCTAACACTTTTGAGAGTGAGAAAACATTGCAGAGAGGCAGACAGAAGTAGCACAACATGTTCTGACACGAGAGCAAATTTGTGATAATTACTCAAAAGACACTCAACCTAATATTGTAACGGCACTAATGGAGGCCAATTTGGCTTTCCTTGTTCCTTATTATGTGGCTTTTCTGAAATACGCGATTCAAACATTGTGGAGTCAAATATTTTTGCATATTCACTGCTAAACTAACCTAGACAAGTGATGTCCTACTAGTGCTGTCAAACGATTAATCGCAATTAATCGGATCCAAAAGAAAAGTTTTTGTTTACATAATATATGTGTGTGTACTGTGTATATTAGTGCTGGGCGGTATACCAGTTCATACCGCAATACGAATGAACTGGTATACGTCGCTTAAACAACGTTCGGAACGCGACACTGTTTGAAAGGGAACAGCTGTATGTGTTACTGAGCGTGAAAGTTCCGAAACTGAAGCTGTAGAACTAATAGAACGTGATGACACAGAAGAACTCATCCACAATATCCACATTGACCGCCACAAATATCCACCGCCCGCTGCCATCAGCTCCCGCGTCTCACACACACGAGCGCGACTTTAGCACTAGATTTAGCAACTTTCAGACCATTTTAGCGGCTTTTTTCCATAGAATATTTATACTGACAAACCTAGCGACTTTTTTTTTAGATAAACCTTAGCTATGGTTCAGTTGGAAGATTTCGCCAGTGCTGTCCCGCGAACGCGAGGTCTGACTTTCCCGGAGAAGTGTCACCTCTCTCGGCGTCTGATCTGTGCAGTGAGCAGCAGAGAAGCAGTGCATTCAGTTGGCCGCATCGCAGCCGACTCGTCAATAAATTAGTACAAAACAGCGTTTCCTAATACCGTGATATAAATTTTTTGGTCATACCGCCCAGCACTAGTGTATATTTATTATGTATATATAAATACACACACATGCATGTATATATCTAAGAAAAATATGTTATGGTTATATATTAAACAAATTTATATATAATATAAATTATATGAATATAAATATATATACGTAAATATTTTCAAAATATATACTATATGTGTGTGTATTTATATATACATAATAAATATACACAGTACACACACATATATTATGTAAACAAAAACTTTTATTGTGGATGCGATTAATCGCAATTAATCGTTTGACAGCACTATTTCCTACATACTATATCTGTGTATTTTGCATCACTTTGAATTTTCTTTCTTCTCAGATAATAAACCTACACTCAAATCAATAGTTCACATCCATGTTTTGACTTATTTTGTAAGCAAATGTACAATAAGCAGGATCATTTACAGTCAGTTGGTCATTTTGCGCAATATAAACTCCTTCAGGGTAATAACCCTTTCATTGTGTGTTTATGACCGTCTTGATTGTATATTATCTCTTACACGTTTGACACTGCAACTAGAGTTACTAATTAATCCTGGTTGGTCGGTTTTGAGTTTCACACTGCACATTGGTAAACCCTGGGTTAACGTTGTTATTTGTATGTAGATTAAAACATCAATGGTTTATTGATGGTCTTTACACATTCAAACTAGCGCGTTGCATTAGGTTACGTCACATGGGAGAGCTTAAAAAATCCATGGAATAGTTCTGCATGGAAAACACAGCATAAGGGTGAGTAAGCAATGACGGAGTATTTTCTGTAAATACAGTTTGCAAAGACTACAGTTACAAAACACAAAAAAAAAACGTATCATGACAGATACAGCCGAAAATCTACAGCAACATGCAGGTCAACACAACTATGAAAACACAAGGTGAACCCAAGACCCTCAGAGAACGTCCGGTTAGGCAACTTTATGGGGGTTTGGTGCTGCGTGCGAGCAGTGAGTCTGCTTGAGTAATTTAAGCATGGGCCCCGCAGCTAGAATAGGACAGTCTGGTTTGTGTCCAGGGGCCTGTTGCATTAGCAATGCATTGCAAGTTACAGCTTAACCTAGATGTAGCAGAAATAACAAATACTGCAGCATGTTGGAATTACCGCAATTAATCTTTGTCAAACTCAATTAGAACATTGTGACAAAGTAAAAACAATAAAAAGCATTGTATTAAGCAACTAACTGGTAGTTTTTAAAGAGCTTAACACTTTTTTTATTCTCTAAGTCTTGCATAAGGAATAAACAGAGCAATCAAACTACATACAATCTAAGTAGTCACTAAATCCCAATGTGAACCAATACGGTATGCAAAATGAAAATTGTCCGTAATAAAATATAAGATGAAAATCTTGATAAATAAAATAAAATAGTACATGATGTATAAAATAGTAAATGATGATGAACAGACCCAAATTCAAGCCATATTTGCTGGAAAAACAAGTTTTTCTTATTAAAATGTAATCTTCATGTTGTGTTCCAGTAATTTTGACCTGGAAAATGTTTTTTTTCTGAAAATGCTAATTTTCTGGTGCTAAACATACCAAACAAGTTTTACTTTTTTTTTTTTGGGAAGGGGGGGGGTCTTTCCTACCTTGTTACACTTTTGATGTTCCTCACCGCAAAAACAAACAAAAAATCCTTAGAATGCTGTATTATTACCAAATACCAAGATTTAAGCTTTTTATTAACTTTCTTGCAATGAGCACGGGTTTTGCATTTCTTTTTATGCACCTCAGTTGACAAAATTACACACGTCATCCACAAATCATGTTTTTTTCACTCAAAAACTGAGGAGAATATAGTGCATATGTTTAATAGACTACTATTGTTGAGTCCTAATTTAATTGCAACCTAAAGAACTAGTAGTGCAACCCAACCCATCCCAGATTTCTATGATCAGAGTCATTATAAACTGAGATGGAAAAACCCCATCAACAGTTATGTAGTTGGTGAATCTGAGACAGGTACTGCAAGATCTGGGTCAAATTACAGAGAGTCGTGGTAATGCACGCCGTGTCTGTGAGAGATCTCATGTCCAGCGACGTGCCCCTATCTGCTGATAGTACTAGTTTCACTGTCAAAACAGCCTAAGGATTCGAGTTTATTACAGCTCAAGAACTTTCAAAACAGCAGATCCATTCCTGACCGCACTACTTTTGCTTGTCACAGTAGAGCTTGAAGCAATAAAAACAGGTGGACGAATAAATGAAGACGCTCTGATTTGGGCCAGTACTTACTATTAGTAGAGCAATCATCACTTAATTTGGGTTAGGATAAAAAAAGACACAAAGACGCAAATATATCATAGCGACTATCTATGATATCTAAACCCTAACGAATCAGTCCATGGCCATTTATTACGCAATAAACTCTCTTCTGCAGCTCTGCAAACACATTAAAAGCATAAACAACCTGTCAGATAACACTGCAACCGGCTTTATCACGTTGACTATTTGAAGAAGGCGCCCTTAACATTGCAGATGTGCTGTGAAAGAGCAGTTCAGAGTAAATTACAGCAGGTCTGGGAGAAAAAACTGCGCAGTAAACACAGATTAGAGGAAACCTGCGGAACGCTGAGATGATCTTGTATGCATGCTCAGCGGATACTGCAAAAAGTGGTCACTTTGAGGCAAAAATAGGATTAAATGACAATATTAAGTACTAAATTATCACATGGTGTCTGATATGATATAACTTAAGCCATTTAGCCAATGTAACTTTTAGCATAGCCTATTTTATTTTAAGTGTATCTCGTGTATTCTGATATATGCATTAATGTTTCTGGGCTAAGCCCCGGATATCCACTCACTTATCACAATATTACTGCTTTTGCTGTATTTTGGATCAAATAAATGCAGGCTTGGTGAGCAGAAGAGACTTTAAAAACACAAAAAATCTTACTGTTCAAAAACTTTTGACTGGTAGTGTACTTGCCAATTTTTGCTTTTCAGTATGTGTATGTTTTTCCATGATACAAAGTCCCCAGGGGACTGTGGTGATACCCTTTTTTTAAGCTAGTGCATCTGAGGTCAAGATTTGTAATTTGTACTTTTAAAAAGAAAATGTTCAACAATTAAAAATAATATTATCAGAACTAAAGCTCATGAGTTATTGTGGGGGGGCTGGGTATGGTAAAAATCATGGTTTACAGTGCAGTACCACAATTGGATTGTTTTTTACAGGTACATTTTTTTTTTAAACTAAATGAAAATAAACTCTACAGTACTGATACTGTAAATGAAAATACGGTAATAATACTGTAAATAAAATACAGTAAAGACATATTGTACTGTAAATGCAATTACAGTACTGATGCTGTAAATGAAAATACGGTAATACTGTAAATAAAATACAGTAAATACATATTGTACTGGAAATGCAATTACAGTACTGATACTGTAAATGAAAATACGGTAATAATACTGTAAATACAATACAGTAAAGACATTATTGTACTGTAAATGCAATTACAGTACTAATACTGTAAACATTTTTACAGTAAATTACTGGCATCCAGCTACCAGTAAGTTACTGTAAAATTTACAGCAACCTATTTACAGTGTGTGCGTCAGGCAGCTTTATCAGTGGGGCACAAGATGTGATGACGATGTAAGTGTCATTGCATTATAATGTTTTTGTTAGCCTATCCAGTTGAAGCCACTAGATGTGGCGCTGCTGCATTGTTCATTAAAATTATTGCGGAAAAAGAGAACATCAATGCAGAGAAGATCTTGTTTACATCAAAACTGAAACCAAGCCGTTCACACAGAACACATA
>NW_015546141.1:194531-199010 GCF_001515605.1 Sinocyclocheilus anshuiensis | reverse complement strand
TCTCGCACAAAAGAGCCGCATGTTTAGAAAGCCATGTAAAATTAATGCAAGTTTAACTTTGAAAAAAACATATATCGAGACTTTATGGCGGGTTTTTCCCCATCCCACTGCATCTCATGTTTTTAAATGAAAAATGAACTGTGTGATTGGCTTTCCACCCTTTGTATTAAACTATGCATACGTACATGACACTGTTTTGTTTATAGTTGTTTAAGCAACATAATGATTTTTTTAATTCGTTTATAAACATTACTTTAAACATTATGCACTTTTTTTCACAGATAGTCATGTTATCTTATGCTTTAAATAAACGTGCATTAGTAATATTTTGCTCGATGCGCCCACTTGTGGCCGCAGAAGAGAAGCCAAAAGCTTTTTTTCCCCCTAACTGAAATTATGCATTTTAAATTCGAATATAATTCGAATTTTGATCATATTTAAGTACAAAATTCGAATTTAGTTTTTCAGCCATTTTGACAGCCCTACTGCGGTGGTAACATGGTACATTAATGGTATGTGATGGTAATTCCACAGGATTTTGAATCTTATTGCCAGATTCATATATCATGGTATTTACATAATATAGTCAAAGTATACAACAGCAACCAAGGGAAAAAAACCTACATTAAAAAACGAATTGGTAGAAATGATTGTCACTCAGAAACTGCTAATAAATGTTACAATAAATTACAAAGGAATGGCAAGTAACACACTCATTTTGAAGTAGAAAGGAGTGTTATTTTAGTATCATTGAGATTAGACTTGTGCCGGTATTCGGTAATGCGATATATCAACTAAATTTCAATATCGTGATAATAAAGTATACCGTGATAAAAGCATTAGCAATTAATCGCAACATGAAAATTTGATACCGGCATATCCCTAATTGAGATACTATTATACTTTTCATTAATATTCTGAATAAAACATTTGAAAAACATTTTATATTTTCTGATTTGATTTTATTTCTACTTAAATTTTTAGTAATCTTGTTGTGGTTTTGCTATTTTTTTTTTTTTTTTCAAATGTCTAGATTATGTTTTTTTCAGTTTTAGTTTTACTTATTTTAGTACTTCAAGTTAAACTAAATGAAAATGAGAAATGTTGCCTTGGCAGCTAGCCAAAATAAAATGAGTTTTTAAATAGGTTTTCTTGTATTTTATTTTAAAGTGAAATTTATTTCAAGCAATTGAAAATGTTTTTTGCTATGGTTTTAGTTTTAGTTAAAGACTGTAAAATGTACTCTAATAATCTTTTTGTTGTTTTTTTATTTACATCTTCGAAAAATTATTACATAAAAAATTATAAAAAAAAATGAAAATAATAATATAAATAAAATAAAAAATAATTCAATTTTAATTATACTCAAAATAGGCTACATAGTCTTTATGCAAAAGTATCACTACTATTGATTATTTATTATATATATTTTTTTTTGTAGTTTTTTTTTTTTTTTTGAGTGATATGTGACTTTTTTGTCATGAACCTACAATTAAACACAGATTAACCTACAAATTTAAACAGTCTGGTTGACAAAATTGTCTCGTTTTCACTTGTTGTCTACTAATATTAATATTGTTTATTAATTCATTATTAATATTAATAATATGATATGAAAGTTTATAGTACTCAATAGTAGACAGCGCATACCTTGGAATTAACATGTTAAAAATCCACAATTCCAGAAAGTGATTAAGACTCAAACAATGTCATACTGAGCTGCTACAGCAGCGTAATGGACACACAGTAACTACACCGGTGATATTATGTAACTCTCTTTCACCACAGGAGCAAAATCTCTTCTCTTCTCAAACCCAGAAGGCAACATTTTAACAAAACCATCTGATGTGCTCAGAAAAGCCTGGTTAGTGTTGGAAAACTGCTGTGTGATGACACAAGCTCTGGTCAGTCACAGCACGTGAGGCTCTGTCAATCTATAACCACATGATCTAAAACTACAGATCACAACCAGAAAACCACCAGGCATGATGAAAGACACTGGGACAAATCAAATCCTGCATGTTGTTAAGACACTAATTCTCTGTACACCTGCTCATAAATATAATATTCTATGAAAATAACTAAAGAAATAGGAAAAATAATTAAATAAATATGGATAAATATAGTATACAAATAAAATAAATAAATGTCATACATAATATGAATAAATGTAATGTAATTTATAATATAATAAATGTATAACCATAAATATAAGAAATCTAATAGCATTTAAGAACATAACATTCCACGAAAATAACTAAAGAAATAGGAACAATAATTAAATAAATATGAATAAGAATAGTATAAAAATAACAATATATATATAATATGAGTAAATATATTGTAATTCATAGTATAATAAATATATAGTATAATAAATAACAATAAATATTAGAAATCTAATATCATCTAATAGATTAAGGACATAATATTCCACGACAATAAATAGTAAATATAAGAAACATAAATATAGTCAAATACAATGTAGTATATAATATAAAAAATTATATATATGAATAAATGTAATGCAATATTTATAATAAAATATATAACAACAAATATAAGAAATCTAAAAATCTAATAGCATCTAATAGATTAAGACAATATTCTACAAAAAGAACTAAAGAAATAGCAAAAGAAATATACATACACTAGCCTATTAATAAAATATAATATAGCATATATAAAAAAAACATATCATGTCACAAAATATTGCATATTCTATGAAAAGAACTAAAGAAATAGCAAAAGAAATATACATACGCTAGCCTATTAATAAAATATAATATAGCATATATAAAAAAAACATATCATATCACAAAATATTGCATATTCTATGAAAAGAACTAAAGAAATAGCAAAAGAAATATACATACGCTAGCCTATTAATAAAATATAATATAGCATATATAAAAAAAACATATCATATCACAAAATATTGCATATTCTATGAAAAGAACTAAAGAAATAGCAAAAGAAATATACATACGCTAGCCTATTAATAAAATATAATATAGCATATATAAAAAAAACATATCATATCACAAAATATTGCATATTCTATGAAAAGCACTAAAAAAATAGTAAAACACATTATTATCAATATTATTATGTAATATTAATAAAACAATGTAATATACAATATAAAATATACAACAATAAATATAAGAAAATGCATAGATTTAATACATTAAAACAAATATAGAGTAACAGAGCAAACTAGAATAGGACATAAAGCACAAAGGAACGTTAAACAACTGAGAATAGAACAGAATAGAAGAGAACAGAATAAAATTGAACAGAACAGAATAGAATAGAACAGAACAGAGTAGAAGAACAGAACAGAACAGAATAGAGTAGAACAGAACAGAATAGAAGAACAGAATAGAGTAGAACAGAACAGAACAGAATAGAGTAGATCAGAACAGAATAGAAGAACAGAACAGAATAGAGTAGAACAGAACAGAATAGAGTAGAACAGAACAGAACAGAATAGAGTGCAACAGAACAGAATAGAACAGAATAGAGTGCAACAGAACAGAATAGAGTAGTGCAGAACAGAACAGAACAGAGTGCAACAGAACAGAATAGAGTAGAACAGAACAGAACAGAATAGAGTGCAACAGAACAGAATAGAGTAGAGCAGAATAGAACAGAATAGAGTAGAACAGAACAGAACAGGATAGAGTAGAGTAGAACAGAATAGAGCAGAACAGAACAGAACAGAACAGAATAGAGCAGTATGAGGGAGTGCAGGATGTGATCTTCAGTTCACACAACAACACTGATTCTGACAAACACAAACAGCGAGTCACCTTCAAGCGCAGCAGCCAGCGCTCGCCAAACATCGCGCGTCGAGGCGTCAGTGAGCCGATGGCGGTGCTGTCAGCGCGATCACTGCAGCGAAAGAGCATTTATATCATTTCTATAAACACATAATCTCCGCCGAAACTCGTCGCGCACCTCCGCCGCTGTCAAACTGCAGCCGCAGCTCTCACGCGCCGCTCGGAAACGGCGTCATGACGCTCAGATGATCATGCGGACGCACGAGCACACCCCCCGACACACCTCAGCGCTCGGCCAATCAGAGCGCAGGACACGCCCCCTGACGGGAACGCTGAGGACAGATTGAAGGGTTGGACTGCATTATACAGTAATATTCAGTGCATGCAGTGCACATACTGTACACTCATCATCTCGCCAACATCCAGCTTAAACAATGACAGTTAGTATGCGATGCGATGGTGTAGTGAAGAGAATAAAAACACCAGACAAATGCAATTCAGTTATAGAACATAGACACAAATCTCTGCAAGATCAAAACAGTGATGATTATAATGCAATGCAAATATTTAATATATAGAAAAAGCAATGTAAAACAATAAAATGGTGACAAAAAGGGTAAATCTCTGTCGATATCACAACTACAATTATTTTTCATCCAGAATGTGTGTGTGTGTGTGTGTGTGTGTGTGTGTG
>NW_015546141.1:193753-194029 GCF_001515605.1 Sinocyclocheilus anshuiensis | reverse complement strand
AGCATCTGACAGCTGAATAAATAAGCTTTCCATTGATGTATGGTTTGTTAGGATAGGACAATATTTAGCCGAGAAAAAAAATCTGGAATCTGAGGGGGCAAAAAAAATCTAAATATTGAGAAAATCACCAAGTTGTCCAAATTAAGTCCTTAGCAATGCATATTACTAATCAAAAATGACGTTTTTATATATTTGCGGTAGGAAATTGACAAAATATCTTTATGGAACATGATCTTTACTTAATATCCTAATGATTTTTGGCATAAAAGAAAAATA
>NW_015546141.1:192982-193286 GCF_001515605.1 Sinocyclocheilus anshuiensis | reverse complement strand
ATGTATTGTTGGCTATTGCTACAAATATACTTGTGCTACTTATGACTGGTTTTGTGCTCCAGGGTCACACACACACATTGAAAACACATTTTAACATGTTAAATGTTAAATTTTGATGTTAAATTCACTATTGTTTTATATATTCAATGTAATTATATCAGAAGTAACTAATTAAATTACAGAGCTGGGGGATTTTTCTGAAGAACAGCAGGCAGTTGAACTGTTCAGGACCAGCAAGGGACTCATGAACAACTATCACAAAATATAAAAACAGTCGTGGATCATCCAGGAAACGACACACAGT
>NW_015546141.1:189087-192367 GCF_001515605.1 Sinocyclocheilus anshuiensis | reverse complement strand
CTCACACACACACACACACACACACACACAATCTTTTTTTCAAATTTCTTTGTGTGATTCACCCACAAAATTAATCACAACCTGGTTGACATAAGTTTCTTGTTTTTATGTTCTCTATTAATTATATCATGAAAGTGTTTTCTCAGACTTTTGGCAACACTGAGAAAGTCTGTGTTTGTGTTGCACTGCTTTAACATCAGTGAAGTAAAAAGTCCAAATGTGATTTTGATGCATTTCAGTGCAGATTGCAGTTGAGAAAGTGCACGCTTTTGTATTCTTACAGCAGTCCAGAGAGTCTGCAGACAGAACACTGTGTGCTTGAGCTCTAAAAGATATAAACAATAAAACAGGCACATGTGCTGTGATCTGCAGCAGGACTGAATCACATCACACAGCCGCAGTCTGACTCAGAGACACCTGCATGCTCACAACCAGAACAACATGTACAGGTACAAGAAACATATCCACCAGTTACCTCAAAGGAAAATCGGAAATGCTTTTTTGGGGGATTTGGTGAAGTATTTTACCTGATTATATACAGTTGCTGCTGTATTTACCATGAAAGGTCTATAATGTCACATCTACTTGGGATTTAAAATCCTATACATGCTACATCTGTAAATATATCTATAATTTTCTATACTATACTTATCCTATAATATACATCTGTAAATATATCTATAATTTTTAATATAAATAACGTAAATTTATTTATTTTATCAGAAACAAAAATATTTTTAAATACATTTTTACCGTATTTTACATTAAAATTGTATGTATTGTTTCCTATACATATTATATATATATATATATATATTCTATACATATTACATATGATAAGATTACATGATAATGATAAAGAGGTTTTTGTTCATTTTTTACATTATCTATTTTTATCTAAAATCCTATACATATCTGTAAGTATCTGCAATTTAAAAAATAAAAAATACATGTATTTATAATTACATGATTTTTAATGCATAAAACTTTCTAGACTATGTGTAAGGTTGTCATATATATACATATATATATACATCCCGCACATTTGAACAATTACCATTTTACTTCTTAGTATTTTATACAGTAGTCCTATAGAACATAACTGAATATATAATATATATTATTGTATATGTAAATATCTGTAAATTATCATTTTTAAAATAAATAAATTTACAGAATATATTTATATTAGAACGTATTATATTCTATACTGTATATATATATATATATATATATATATATACACACACATACCCTGATAGCACAAGTAGACCATGGAGACATCTATTTGACATCTGCAAGACATATTTTTTTGGAGTGTTTACTCATCTGCAATACGTCTATAGGACGTTTCCTATCAGATGTCAAATAGATGTCTATTAGATGTCTTCAAGATGTTTATGATATAGAATGTATGTAAAACTGACATCTTAAAGACGTCTTGCAGATGTTTGTACACAGCAGATGCTTTCCAGATCAAGCGATCTTTATATATATATATATATATATATATATGTATGTATGTATAATGTTGTTTTCTAAATATATTTGTAGTATATGATCAGGTAAATGTAGCCCCAAAACATAATCGTATATATAATTAAATATTATAATGTTATTATATAGACTTACTTAGGTTATAAAATCCTATACATATCTGTGAATAAAATAAAATAAATCTATTTATAATTACATGATTTTTATTTTTTTTTACTGGTAAAAGTTAACCAGTTAACAAGTTTTTATGATGTCGTTTTTATATTCTTTTTCTAATAAAATGAAAGACATCTTGAGATGAGGCAAGCCGGCAGGTTGGCAGACGGCAGCGTCTCATCCAAATTAAAAACTCTTTCCATTGCAAAAGCACTTTGAGGAAAGACACAGGGCTTATGTTGTGAAATCTTCCAGACATAAATCTTGGGCTTGCACTGATATTGCCCAGGGGGCAAGTGGGTGGGAGGAGATGGGGCAGATTTCAACAGAGCAGTGAAGGTGAGGTCCTCTCCCCTGAACAAGCTCCAGACAGCCCTGCCAGCCGAGGGACTGGAGCCCGTCACGTAGCGCTGGAGAACTGGACACCTCCCAACATCTGAAGCACGGGCTTGCTTATTAACTCTCTATGTACAGCAGTACAAGTATTTGGATATTTATATAAACATACTTTATAAAACATGCTGATCATTCTATGTATCACTTCTCACACAGTAAAAATGTGTCTTTGTACAAGAATTGTACACTGCAATAATTTTTGGAATAGAAACCATTTCACACCGAAATTGCTATTAAATTTCACAATTAAAGGAATAGTTCACCCAAAAATGAAAATTGGCTGAAAATGTGCTCACTCTCAGGGCATCCAAGATTAGGATGAGTTTGTTTCTTCATCAGGTTTGGAGAAATGTAGCATTGCATCACTTGCTCACCAATGGATGTGAATGGGTGCCGTCAGAATGAGAGTCCAAATAGCTGATAAAAACATCACAATAATCCACAAGTAATCCACACCACTCCAGTCCATCAGTTAACATCTTGAGAAGTGAAAAGCTGTGTTTGTAAGAAACCCAGCATCATTAAGACATTTTAATTTCAGATCATTGCTTCCGGCTAAAATACAAGCTTTCTCCAGTAAAAAAGTCATCTCGCCTGAAGCAGGAAAGAAATCTGCACAGATCAAGCACAGATTACAAGCAAAAACAGTCCAAAACAGCTCTAAACAGATATGTGTGTGGATTTTGATGTGAGACGACAAAAGGAGATGGACTTTTCACTGGAGGAAGCATTATTATAGATTATGGACTCAAAAGCGTCTTAATGAAGAATTTGTTTCTTACAAACATGCAGTTTATCAAGATGTTAACTGATGGACTGGAGTGGTGAGGATTACTTGTGGATTATTGTGATGTATTTATCAACTCTCATTCTGACGGCACCCATTCACATCCATTGCTTCTTAACCCATCAGCAGGACCGGAATCTGCTCCTTTGTGCAAAGAGGAACAGAATGAGCACTGCCAGAGCCCTACAAAATGACCTCCAGCAGGCCACTGGTGTGAATATCTCTGACCAAACAATCAGAAACAGACTTCATGATTGTGACCTGAGGGCCTGACGTCCTCTAGTGGGCCCTGTGCTCACTGCCTGGCACCGTGGAGCTCGATTGGCATTTGCCATTGAACAGCAGAATTGGCAGGTCCACACTGGCACCCTGTGCTCTTCACAGATGAGAGCAGGTTCACCCTGAGCACATGTGACAGACGTGAAAGGGTCTGGAGAAGCCGAG
>NW_015546141.1:179678-188644 GCF_001515605.1 Sinocyclocheilus anshuiensis | reverse complement strand
ATCAACTCTCATTCTGACGGCACCCATTCACATCCATTGGTGAGCAAATGATGTAATGCTACATTTCTCTTGGATGGCCTGAGGGTGAGCGCATCTTCAGCAAATTATAATGTTTCATAGAACTATTCCTTTTATTTTTGACCTTTATCAAAAGGCAAACCATAATCCCAAAATGAAGTGAAGAAAAACATGCAAGTGTTTATTTTAGCAGTGGAAAAAGGGATGCATTTAGATATTGTGCACAGCATGTCCCCAAAAAACATTTACATTCATTTAGGGATCTTGCAACATAAGGAACTTGGAAAAGTGTGTTTGATGAAACATCAGAGAATAGTCATGGCAGAGATTTTGTTTAAAGGGGAGAAACAAACATCCTGGACAATGAGACTGCAAGATGCTGAAATAATGGGACTTGCATAATGTATGGTGAAAACACAGATTTTTGCAAAGCGCAGCTGGGCTCTCCTGAAGGCTTTGCTGAGGAAACCGTGTGGAAAATCAATCACTGCCATCTGAAATGTTTCCTAACAAAAGATCTTCTGATGAACCCTTTTAGTTTTCTTTTTTTGCGGTACAACTTACAAGACACCAATCTAATTCATTGTTTAATTAAAAATGCCCACGGTAACAATTAAAACAATGTTAGCACTTTATTTCACATTTTTGTTTAAGATAAATAAATAGTGTAATCGATACATTTTATAAATATACATTTAAAATACATGTGACAACTTGCCCCGACATGACATTTTTGAGAATCTCCTTTGCGAACACATTACATACTGTATTTTATTATGTTCACTTGATATTCACTTGAAAACAGATATTACAAAAATATGATCACAGTGAAAATGTTGAATTCTAACTAAAATTAAATTGTGATGCTAAATGACAGTTTTCTGTTAACTTTATTAATGAATGCAAGCATAAACATTGTTTATATATATATATATATATATGTGAAAGGGTCTGTAGAAGCCGTGGATAACATTATGATGCCTGTAACATCGTTCAGCATGACCGGTTTGGTGGTGGGTCAGAGATGGTCTGGGGAGGCATATCCATGGAGGGACGCACAGACCTCTACAGGCTAGACAATGGCACCCTCACTGCCATTAGGTATCGGGATGAAATCCTTGGACCCATTGTCAGACCCTACGCTGGTGCAGTGTGTCCTGGGTTCCTCCTGGTGCACGACAATGCCCGGCCTCATGTGGCGAGAGTATGCAGGCAGTTCCTGGAGGATGAAGGAATCGATACCATTGAATGGCCCCCACGCTCGCCTGACCTAAATCCAACAGAACACCTCTGGGACATTATGTTTCGGTCCATCCAATGCTGCCAGGTTGCACCGCAGACTGTCCAGTGATGCCCTGGTCCAGAGTTGCTGCAATGAAATTTCAGCAAAATGGACTAGACTGCTGCTTCATTTTTTCACGTTGATTTTCGGGGTGTCTTTGAATTCAGCCCTCTGTAGGTTGATCATTTTCATTTCTATCAAAAGAAGTGGCATCCTTTTGTTCCTAACACATTACCCAGTCCATATCAGTTTAGATATCCAGCATGATATTTTTCCCCATTGAGATCGGATGTGTTTTCAATTTTTATGAGCAATGGATATATATATATACTAATTAGTTGTAATTTTTTTTTTTTTTAATTTGCCACTATCCTAGGTTTTGCCCATTTGTCAGTAAGAATTTTTTATTAATTTAAAACCCAATAAAATGTAATATGCTTACTCATTCTTTCATATATTTTAATATGTATAGGTCAGAATAAACATGTTGTTTGAATTTTTACATACCTATAACTGTTACACTGAATGACAATGGAACATTATTTCAACCAAATTTTGACATTTTACTCTTCAGGAACCTTAAATGTAGACACTTTACTCGCATTTAATGTGCTTTCTATGGACATAAAATCACTTTAGTAAATTTCTTTTGATGCGGACATCTTAACGTCTTTGACCCATACACAGGTTGCAAATAATAATATAATAATTACATAATAAATATAATTATATTTTATATTCAATTTATTCGTAAGTCTTTTTTATAAATCAACTGTGATCATAAAATAAAATAATATATATTAAAAATAGTAACTAAATTTGAAAATGATCAAATACGCCTTAAAATATTTCACTGGGTGCATATGCATTTAAAAAAATATAACGTTAATAGCACCATTTTATATATGCAATAATGATGATATGTACATTTCAGAGATATTATACTGGCAGTCGATGGAAAATGGCAATATCTCTCTGTCTGCACTGCATCAGAGTGACCAACAGATGGCGCCATGTCTCTGTTATGAGGTTATGATGATGATGCGCTGGCTAATAAACATGAGCTAGCTCAGCAGTTTTCCCTATGATTCCCCAAGACAGGCCCTTCTCTATGATTCAGCGCCATTTTGCAGAAAAGCAGAAATATTGCACAGCCGTTCCTAACAAATGTATATTGTAGCATGAAATAAAAAAAAAAAAATCAAGCGGGAGGAAAAAGTCCCTGAAATTGCTCCACACACCGCCTGTTAATCTCATTTTGTGCCGCAAAAGCAAGAATTGTGACTCAGTATATGGGGTCATTCCACAAAATCGGTGCCTTTTCCACTGGGAAAAAGTGAAAAATAAAATAAGTTTAATCAATATTTTTTTTAAATATCCATGAAATGAAGACACCTTAATACCGCACAACAATAGGACTGTCTGATTGGATTCTGTGTACAGTACATCTTGGGGAAAAATGTATGAAAGGGTGTTGTTTCTGAAATCATGTTTTCCCCCTGAACATTCCTCTATTTGTTTCTTAAGTCTTTTTTTTTTTTTTTTAAATCCTGCACTCTGAAACATTTCTAATTAGGAATGTAAGACAAAAACAGTCCAAATCGAGATGTAGCTATTGTTATAGTTGAAACCAACTCGACAACCAAAACATTTAGCAGTGTAATTTCAGTGGCAGAGATTTCTAAGCCAAAGACTTTATTTTCCAAGATGGTCTGGAGGCTATCGACTTAAATTCTGACCTCTTGAGCTTTATTTGAACCAACTGTACTAAGGAAATAATTTTGTTTATGGTGTTACATAAGGATTTCACTTTTTTCTGGTGATTACATTTTAATGTCTCGCTACTCATTTCAAAACATTATATAAAGATCGCTATAATTATTTCACTTAATTAAAACAATCTTCGTATTTTAGGCTCATAAAATGGACATCAAATGGAGAGCCAACACAGTACCAGATTATTTAAATAGTAACATTCTGATAAAACCAAACATTTAAAAATATTACCATGAACTGCACAGGCCCAGCAATATGCAAGATTACGAACAAAAAATTGGCAGAATTTCAAAACCGACAATTTTATAAATGCATAAACAACAGAGAAGTGTGATTTATAGTCATTGTAGTTGGATCGTTTATTTTGTAAATGTCAAATGAATTTGGTTTTTTGCTCATGGCAGCCAATAATTCACCGCACATAACAATGTGTTCAGAAACCATGTTTATCCTCTTGGCAAGTGAACTTGTATTTAATATTTGTATTACCCTGCATAGTTTTGTTCATGGTTATCAAGGATGAGGGCATGTCAAGAACTGTCTGTGTTGGCATCCGTCTAATCTAGCTGCTTCTACCATGTAAAAGATGAATTGGGGCCAAAAATACAATAATGGGCACAGACTTGGAAATCAACAATAAAAGACACTTGTTCCACTTAAGCCTATTTATGTCATTATTCTATCAATGCACTTTTTTTTAGTTGAATTGTATTTGGGTCATTCCACGAAATCAGTGCCTTTTCCACTTGGAAAAATAAAATAAGTTTAATAAATATTTTTTAAATATCCATGAAATGAAGACACCTTAAAATGACAAGAAATTGTATTGTGCCATCTTAGGCTATGTAATTTATTATTTTATGGCTATTTTTCTACCTCATGTTTTGGTATTTTTGTCAACCCTGTTACCGACACAAGTGTTACTAGATACTATAGTTTAATTGGAACTCATATGCCACTGAATGATAGGCTATAGCTCAATGCTCAATAACATACCGAGGGTGACCTTTAAACTGTTTGAATTTTACACAGACAATCTTTAAAACCTAATCCCTAATCAATGTCATCCCTGTTACCTACATGTCAAAACCTGGTTGACAGTAACAGGTTTGACAATTTCAAACAAATTTGCTCATTTCTAGCTAATAGTCGAGTTCACAATGCCCCCCCCCCCCCCCGAGTCAAGTCTTAAAAATAGAACATTATAGAAGTGAGAGAGAAACACGCTTGTGTTTTAAGTGTAGGAATCCTGGTTGAGAGATGATGAAACCCTTTTTTGATGAGGGTAACAGGGCTGACATGAAATCAGGGGACACCAACATCTTTTTACATTTTATAGAAAAAATGCATACTTGTGCCAAAAACATCGCTTAACAATGAGACTATATTTAGAACAATACGCAAATGTGATTTTATATCATTTTACCTTCATTTTGCAAATTAAAAGTCCTGCTGAAAAAGAAAAATCACAGTGAGGGACAGGCCAAAAACCTTACCCTTACCAGCATAAATGCTATTTAAAATAATAATTAATTGACTTTTTTATGTAATATTGATGAAAGCATACGTAGTAATGTCATGTTTTTAAATTGCACATCTATTTGTTGTTATATTAAATCTATGTTTGATTTTTTCTAGGGACACAAAAGGCACCGATTTTGTGAAACGAACCATATAGCGAAGTGTTTACTAAAAGGCCATAAGCAAGTTAAATCACATTACTGTCAAGTGTTTCTTCATGGGCTCTTTTGAAACTGGAGTTGTAGAGTAGAGTTGAATACTGGACTAAAATATACACAACTGAAGGATACTCGTTAAACACATTTCATAAAATCTTGTGTGTTCTGGTAGTCAGGAAATAATGTGATTAGATGAGCTCCTTTACTAAGTGTGTGCAAAACAAGTCAGTGTATTCTTAATTCAGTCAGTGTTTCTCAAGCTACGTGATCTTTTACTGTATTTGAGATTTCATTTCTTATTCGAAGAGTCATTTCTTGCAGGCAGTGTGAAATAAGACGACATAAGACATCTTTATTAACAGTCTGGTTTATTGCATGTGACAGATGCAATTTATAAATATTCTCTCTCAGATATGGAATAAAGATCGATGCACTTCATGACACTGCTGAATTATATTCTCATAATAATCTTTATATTTATATAATATTAATATTATTTCTAGCATGTTTTCTGTTGAGACAGGAAGGTGGGCTCGTGCTTCTTTTTTAGTAGCTATAGAAAATAAGAATAATTGTGAATCCTGTTGAACACCAGTTATAAATTAATACAATTAAATCACTGACATTATGATTTATCGTTCTGTTTTGTTTTTAATTTTATAATTAGTTGCTTAATATGATTAATAAAATGTTATTTTTTTCCCCAAGTTCAATATAATTTATTAATTATCATTATTAATTATTAGTAAAAATCCACATGCTTCCAGTAACACTTTAGTTTTTAAATGCTCTATGTATTTGATCATCTTAACTAATGTTTTTAAAATTTAGTTGGCTATTTTTCTATTATTTTCTATTTATTTTATGAGTATAGTCGATTAATAATATGGTAAATAAAATTAAACATTAATAGAATTAAAAATGAATTTAATCTAAAAATAAAAACAGCGTAAAATTATTATACATTTTTTCATATATATATACACTACCGGTCAAAAGTTTGGGATCAGAATGTTTTTTACAGGAGTTTCTTCTGCTCATCAAGGCTGCATTTATTTGATCAAAAATACAGGAAAAAATGTAATATTGTGAGATATTATTACGATGTAAAATAAAGTTTTTCTATTTTAATATACATTAAAATGTCATTTATTTCTGTGATGCGCAGCTGAATTTTCAGCATCATTACTCCAGTCTTCAGTGTCACATGATCTTCAGAAATCATTATCATATGCTGATTTATTATCAGTGCTGGAAACAGTTTGCTGCTTAATATTTCTTTGGAACCTTTTTTCAGGATTCTTTGATGAATAAAAAGTTAAAAAGAAGAGCATTTATTTAAAATAGAAATCTTTTCTAACAATATACACTACAGTTCAAAAGTTTGGGGTCAGTACATTTTTATTATTTTAAAACTTTTATTCAGCAAGGATGTGTTAAACTGTTAAGAAGTGATAGCAAAGATTGATATTGTTAGAAAAGATTTATATTTTGAATAAATGCTGTTCTTTTTAACTTTTTATTCATCAAAGAATCCTGAAAAAAGGTTCCAAAGAAATATTAAGCAGCACAACTGTTGCCAACATTGATAATTCTAATAATAAATCAGCATATTGATCGTGTGACACTTTAGACTGGAGTAATGATGATGGAAATTCAGCTTTGCATCACAGAAATAAAATTATATTTTAAAGTATATTAAAATAGAAACCATTATATATATATATATAAATGATAAGAAATAACTTGTAATAATAAAATAATATAGTTTTAGTAATCACATTATTAAACGGACAATGATAGATCATAACATCAATGATACAAGTTAAATAAATAACAAAGAAAGCTTCTTTATTGGCACCTATTGCTCCATATTTGCATTCAACAAAAGGTTGCTGATAGTGGAAAAGGGCTCTTAAATGTAAAACGTGATGGTAGTATTTGTGTGTTGTTGACGGAAGGTACCTGTCAGTATTGCTGGCGCGAGAAGCGGCTGGTAGACCGCTGCTGTGTCGCTGCCCTCCAGGGAAGGCAGTAGGTTGTATAGTTATCTCCTGAAGGGGCAAAATCACTACCCTGAAACCACACAACCTACTACCTCACCCTGAACGAACATCAGGAGCGTCCCGAGACCACAGTCAGTGCTACAGATGACTGCGGAGACCTCGAGATGCTGAAATATTCTCCCAACTTGCATAATGTGAATGACAAACGATCTCATATTTCTGCAAAGCACTGTAAAAAACTGTAGAGGAAGCAGTAGGGAAAATCAATCATAGTGATCTGACATGTTTCTTAACAAAAGAAATCATTCTTCTGGGAAATCATTTAATCATTCGATCCAAATATGCACATCATGTAATTCGGGTTTAATGAGTTTTAATATTTTGTTGACGAATGTTGTCCATCCCAGAGACTTCATGTGTTGTGTTGCGGCAGGGTTATTAAAGTTAAACTAAACTGTAAAAAAAAAAAAGATGATATAAATATATTAAAATTATAAGCAATTTTTAAAATTAAAATACATAAATAAATAAACATTCTAAAATATATAACCATTTAAAAAAAATGTAAATATAAATATTATATATAAAATAAAAATATAAATATTATATATATAGATATATATATATTACAATTAAAAAAATATATATATACATGTATTAAATATATAACAATAATTATTAAAATATATAAAATGTATATATAATATAAAAATAAACGTTATTAAAAATAAAATATAAAAAACAAATCTATTTTATTAGCTTTTTTCAGCTTTCAACATTCTCATTTTTGTTCAGTTTAACTGGAAGTATTAAAATAACAAATTAAATAAACTAAAATGAATAAATAAAAAGTAATAAAAACTACGTAAACATAACAAAAACTAAAACGAATAAAAATGACAAAAACACACCAAAACTTTGACTAAAATTAAAAACGAAAACCTAAAAATATATTAAAATATATAACGTAACACACACACACCGCATTATTACAACAAATAAAAACTACCTTATTTCAGCTACTTGCCACATTTCAAACATCAAAATTACAAAAGAAATAAAAATGATTCCAAAAATATAATGACAAAACTTTGCCTGAAATTCAAATGAAAACTGAAAATGTTCAAATAAAATTGAATTCACAAGATGAACAGTTTAGCAATAATACTAAGACTGGTCCACCCGTGGTCGGGCTTAAAGAGGAAGATGACGGTGATATTACAGCCTCTTCAGGAAAGACAGTAAGTTGTATAGTTATCTAACAGCAAGGGTGTCACCCTAAAACTATACAACCTACTACCTCACCCCAAAGGACAGTGGGATCCGCTGGAGAGACGTCAACTCCTCAACACATCCCGGCAGGGGTCTTCAACAGCACCTGCGGGGTCCAGAATATGGAGAGTGGAAATGAACTCGGATACGAAGCAAGCAAACTATTTAAGTGTAAAAGACAAGCTTTCATGTTTCAGACTCATCTCAGTCTGATCAGTGTGCGTCTTCATCTCTGTCTGTCTGCATCTGTAATGAAGAGAAACTGATGAGTCGGTCAGTTTCTGCTGATTTTATGATCAGGGTTTTCTTTAGGAATAGCTCAGATTTGAGTCTGGTAAAGGAAAATGCATGCGGAAAAGCCAAATCCTGTTTGTGTCATTTCCCAATCCCAACCTGCCTTCTGCCTACACAAAACCCCAGGAAATAGAATTCATATTTCAATATTTTTAAATATGTTATCGATTCAATTTAGAGAGAAAAAAAGAAATAATACAAATTAAATATTTACACACTTGTTTTAATTATTTAAATATTTAACATTTGCTTATTTCATAATCCCAACCTGCGTTCTTGCTATTGTTTCTGTCAGATCTCTACTGTCAGCTGAAAACCTGATCAAATATGTATAAATATTTATATTTAAATATTTTGTTCAGTTTAAATTGAAAGTAAAGCAAATGATAAAAATAATATTTCTTAAATACATATTTTAATTATGCATTATAATCTTTAATATTTAAATATTTGTTTACATTAATTATTTATTTAAAAATGAAGCAATACATATTTATTTTTTTAATATTTAAATATGTTTAATATTTGTCAACTGAAAACCTCAATGTATAAATATTAATATTGAAATATTTTATGTTTAAATTTATATATATATATATATATATATATATATATAAAAACATATTATTAAATATATAA
>NW_015546141.1:177763-179559 GCF_001515605.1 Sinocyclocheilus anshuiensis | reverse complement strand
TTTGTCAACTGAAAACCTCATAAAATATGTATAAATATTTATATTTAAATATTTTAAGTTTAAATTTAGATTAGACAAAATAATAAAAATAAACATTTTAAATACTTTTTTAAATTATGTATTAAAATATTTTATTTAATATTTAAATATTTGTTTATTTTAACTATGTATTTAAATATTGGAGTTAAAAATTAAGCAGTAAAATAAAAATATTTAAATAAATTATTATTTTACTTATAATATTTAATAGTATAATATTACTTAATATTTAAATATTTGCTTAATATTTTTCATTATCAGTCATTTCATTCCAAAGTTTTCATTTATTGACTAACTTAATGAAAATCAATTGAAAAAAATGCTAGTTTTGCTTACATAAAGCAATTTTCAGAATTTTTCAATCATTTTTCGAGGTTTTTCACACAAACATCTTGAATTTCTAAATCAAGAATAACTTGAGCTTTACAACTGAGATTGAATGATCTAAGACTTACTGACTTTGACACACAGATTTCTTACGTATTCGTTTGAGTTTATTTAGTTTAATACTTCAAGTTAAATCAAAATGATGTTGCCTTAGCAGAAACTAGCTGAAATACGTTTTTTAAAATATTTTCTTTTGGTTAACATTTATTTCAAGTAACACAATGTATTATTATTATTATTTTATTATTTATGGTTTGTTAAGATTGCAGGACAGTTTCACAACCTTGACTTCAAGCTCAACAAAACAGAATCATAATTCAGAAAACATGCTCACCATATAATAGGTGCGTTACTTGTATAAACTGCATATAAAACTGAATAAATTACTGGATTGAAAACCCCATAAAACTGTGCTACTGTGCTACGCAGCACACCGTTCAATCAGGATCGCCCCGCGCCGATGCGGCGGCCCCAAAGGGCCCCAGGTGCAGACAGGAGGAATCCAGACAGCTGAGTTTGCTCAGCAGACACTAAATAGGGCCCCCGGGTTCACAGGGCAGAGGCCTGAAGCAGCTATTTTTATATGCCAGCAGCTCCTGTTACAGATGTGCGGGACTCTGGCTGTGGAGGAGGACCCCTGCGTGATCTCTGGAGCCCCGAGCGCATGAGTTACAGCACAGCAGCTACAGGCCAAAGTCACACATACGCAGCGCAAAAATGCAAACATGCACACCAATGTGAAATGTCTGTTTGGGAGTTTTGGGGTCAGGACAATTTTATTAAATTAGTTTATTCAGCAAGGATGCATTAAATTGATCAAAAGTGAGATTAAATACATTTCTAATACTACAAAAGAAATGCGGTTCTTTTGAACTTTCTATTCATCAAAAAATCCTGAAAAATGTGTCGTATAATCTCAGAATTCTGAGAAAATAGTCAGAATTGCGATATTATATTTTGGCACATCGCACAGATTAGAAACAAATAAAATAAAATAAAAAATAAATAAAAATAAAGCAGGATGTAAATAAAATAAAATAGTAAAGTAATTGTTTCAAGTAAAATTTTCAAAATGTGCATTAAGAATGTATGTATAGGCTATATATATATATATATATATATATATATATTTTTTTTTTTATTACATTATTTTATTTCATCCAAAGTAAAATGTCAAACAACAATAACAATATCCTGCTGTCCAAAAATGCATTTTTATTCAAATGTTGGGGTATTGCATAAAAATGCTGGATTAGAAAAACAAAATAAAATAAAATAAAAAATAAAGCAGTATGGACATAAAATAGTAATTGTTTCCTTTTTTTTTTTTTTTTTTTAAAATTAAACTATTTTATTTTTTTTGAAGGAAA
>NW_015546141.1:147249-177723 GCF_001515605.1 Sinocyclocheilus anshuiensis | reverse complement strand
GATTTTTTCTGAAGTAAAATATCAAACAATAACAATATCCTGTTGTGCATACACATTTTTATTCAAATTTTGGGGTATTGCATAAAAATGCTGGATTAGAAACAAATAAAATAATAAAATAAAATAAAATAAAATAAAAGCAATATGGAAATAAAACAGTAATTGTTTCAAATAAAATATATTTTTTGTTTTAAAATTTAATTATTTGATTATATTTAAAGTAAAATATCAAACAATAACAATATCCTGTTGTCTATACACACATTTTTATTCAAATTTTGGGGTATTTCACAAAAATGCTGGATTAGAAACAAACAAACTAAAATAAATAAATAAATAAATAAAAATGTGCATTACTTTTTTTATTTGAAATTTTATGACATTTGTTAGCCAAAAAAAAAAAAAAGATGAAGTGCATAAACTAGGATAAAAAAACATTTACCAAATAATTTACTAAATGCACATTAAACAGTTATTTGAAATTTTATGTCATTTGTTAACAAAAAAAAAAAAAAAAGATGAAGTGCATAAACTAGGATAAAAACACATTTACCAAATAATTTACTAAATGCACATTAAACAGGTCTGAATAGTCTATTTAATCTCATTACTATTTTCGCGAGCATTTTCTTTACTATGGCATCTTAAAAAAAAAAAAGCGTGCTTGTTCTGTCCAGAGCACTAGACGGTGTCTCCGGTGGTGGAGACATCACTAAACAGCAGCACGACTCCATAATGAGCCAGATCAGCCGCACAGGATTGTCACTCCAGAGCTCGACACAAGACAATGAGCCTCTGGGAAGGGTTTCGTCGGGCCGCAGGCTTCAAAGAGCCGAGGAATGCGGAGCAATGATCAATCGATGAGGGCCGGATCAGGTTCACACCTACAATACGCTCCGATTTCCTCCCCGCTATCATTCCAGCAACTGTTTCCACCTTATTTGTTCATAATTTCCCCAAAAGTTCACCGTATTTGTCATAACTGCGAGACAATGGCCAATGGAGGCTCTCGGCCAAAGCTGTTCCACCAGCGACTCGGCGTAACCTCAATTGAACCGCTTTTCGGCCAAACTAGCCTTGTTAACGCCAGAGCTTCTTTAGTTCCCTGTAACTGATACGATGTGAAAAAGCGATTTAGTGACAGGCCAGAAAAGACTTATGGTCCGTGTCTCTGGTCAGAGTCAGTCTGGTGTATTCATGACGGAGAGCAGATGCATCCTGTTATTAAAGCGGAGCGCTAACCTTTGCCAGCAGCACCTGACAAGCCCACTCTCTGCCGCTTACAGTCTCGTGTACTGTACCCCACGCCACGCCAGAAGCCTTAAAGCCACAGAACCACACTTATTCACTCACCCGCATGTCTGTCAAACACTTCAGGAGAATTTCTTCTTTCTGCTCTTTCCTTGTAATGATGATTCATAGTGAACATGTCTGTCAAGTTCCTAAAAGAAACAGTGAAATAGTTAATGCAACTCTCTTTTTAATATACACAATAGCTTTGTGTGAGATATAAGTTTGAAACTTTGAGTTTTTATTGGAAATCTTCATGCATTTGGTATGCATTAATGCCTTTTAGAATCCACAGTCAAATATAAAACAATAATAATAATGGCCACGCGGCCATCCACTCATTTTTAATTAAATTTTGGGGTATTGCAAAAAATTATCTATCTATCTATCTATCTATCTATCTATCTATCATCTTTAAATAAAATAATTTATTATAAAATAAGTAATCAGTAATAAGTCATCATTTAATCAAAATAAAAAAGTGCATTGAAATGTATTTCAATGTAAAATTACTTTTTATTCTATTTTATCCATAGTCACATTTTGAAACAACTATAACAATATCCTGTCCATCCGTATAAATTGCATTTATTATTTACTTTTTTCCCCATTTTATTTAGATTTTAGATAAGATTTAATAAAAATGCTGGAAATAAAAAAATAAAATTTTCAAAATGTGCATTAAAAACATTTTTGCATAAAAAAATGCTGGATTGGACAAAAAAAATAATAAAATAAAAATTAACAAATAATGCAAGCCTTTTTTTTCAAATAAAACTTAAAATGTGCATTAAAAATGTACTTCAAAATTTGATAATTTCTGGCAAAACAATGAAGTGCATAAACTACAATTAACACATTAAGCAAATCATTTACTAAATGCACATCAAATAGGTCTTGACCTTGACTTAAATTCACAACTAGCTTTTTTTGGTCTAAATATTTTTTAATGACAACACATGATTTAGTTCTTAAGATTTCTTATACTGTATGAGAGTGAGTGTGATTTAAAATGCAAGAAATATCTAGCAGTGCACTTTTCCAATTTTTCCGACGTCCGCGTAGGATCAGATTTCTTGTGGTTTAGCATCTGAACAGTGACCAAATATCAGCTATCTTGATCGACCATGTTGTGTGATTCAGAAAGCCTTTACTTGATTAAAATGACTCATTAGAGGCGTCACCCTCCATGGCCTCGTACCCCCCGCCACGGCCAGATAGAAATGCATCTGTTGCTATGCTATTATTAGAGCACCGTGAACATACTCTGACTCTCTCATGCCTCTTTCACGATAGTAGACATCCATAACCTTGATCCGTGATTTAGCAACTGCGACTTTTGAAGCCCACACACATATTAGCCTATACCGCTAAAGGTGTTGTTATGCCAAGATGATTTGTTATCCCAAAAATGAAAATTTGCTGAGAATGGACTCACCCTCAGGCCATCCAAGATTAGGATGAGTTTGTTTCTTCATCAGATTTGGAGAGATGTAGCATTATATCACTTGCTCACCAATGGATGTGAATGGGTGCCGTCAGAACTAGAGTCCAAACAGCTGATAAAAACATCACAATAATCCACAAGTAATCCACACCACTCCAGTCCATCAGTTAACATATTGAGAAGACAAAAGCTGCATGTTTGTGAGAAACATATCCATCATTAAGGCATTTTAACTTTAAACTGGTCAAAATACGAGTCCTCCAGTAGTGTTGTAATACTCAAGACCGGTCTTAAAACCATTTTTTGAAGGTCTCGACCTCATTTGTACTCAGTCTTGTCTTGGTCTCAGACTAAGAGGACTCGGGATTTTATTTCAAGACCACAACTGCTGGGATATCACTAAATTGCTGGTGCATTGTCGGATTTATTTGTTAACATCATTACTCTGATTGGATGTAAAACTTCCTGCTTCAAATGCAATCAATAACTTATTTCTAATTGGATTTATTTTGATACTGTTATGCCAGGTCAGAATTTAATGGGGAATTGTGTCAAATTTCACCAAAGTTTATACAAATACAAAATTTCAAGATACGATTGCAAAAAGTACTTGTATGAGATCTTGTTTTTATATTATATAATATAATCAATATATAATTAAGCAATATCACAAGAGAAAGACAGCTGTTTTCACAAATATGATATTGATTTTATACAAATGTATACAAGTTAACATGAATCAATTTCATTTTAGCCACAATTTTAAACACCAATTTTTGGTCTTCCTGCAACGAAAACTGTTCCAAACAAGCCCATAGCAGAACTTTTGTGCTTTTCTAGGCAACATACTGCAGAAGAACTGATGATGGCACGGTTTGATCTTCGGCTGACCAATCAGCAGAAAGGGGCGTTTAATTCGCGCCCACGTGTAGAAATCGAATATTCAAGCTGTTTAATCATTTTTCCACCCAAGAACGAAAAACGAAAATTTAAGCTGAATTCTCGTTTTTCGTGTTTCTGAAAAAAACGAAAATACGAAAAAGGAGCCGTTTTCTCATTTTTCTACTTTCAATATTAAATCAAAAAACGAATGATCGAATGATACACGGATTCAACACACAGCCAGGATTCGTTACTGAATGAATCAGCTGCTTTGAACTAATCGGTTAAATAAATGATTCAGTGACTCACTCATTCAGTGATTTGCCTCCACCTAGCCTACTGGTGGTTTTAGTTTCATATTTATGTGTCATTTTTCTATAATCCAATTTTTTTTTATGTTAGTCTCAATTATATTTATGGAGTTGTAATTGTACCAATTCAGATGAAACTTCTGTGCCACCTCTGCAATGCAAAGATGAATTTTGTTGTTAGTAACTCAGTTTGATTGTAACAGCTCTATAAAGTGTCTTAGTATGCTAATTGTATTTATTGATCAATTTCAGACATTTCTCAGGCAGTAAACATGGATGTTTCAGATGAATTTGAGAAGTGCTGGTTTGGTCTTGTCTTGGTCTCAACACTCTCTGGTCTTGGTTTAGGTGGTCTTGACCACAACAATATCCTCCAGTCAAAAAGTCCATCTCCTTTTGTCGTCTCACATCAAAATCCACTCACATATTTGTTTAGAGCTGTTTTGGCTTGTAAACAGTGCTTGATCTGTGCAGATTTCTCTCCTGATTCAGACGAGAAGACTTTTTCATTAGAAAGAGCAATATTATGGACAGAGGACTCGTATTTTAACCAGAAGCAAAGGTTTGAAGTTAAAAATGTCTCAATGATGGATTTGTTTCTTACAAACACACAGCTTTTGTCTTCTCAAGTCATTAATTGATGGACTGGAGTGGTGTGGATTATTGTGATGTTTTTATCAGCTGTTTGGACACTCATTCTGACGGCACCCATTCACGGCAGAGGATCCATTGATTTTCTCCATTGGATTTCTCTAAACCTGATGAAGAAACAAACTCATCTACATCTTGGATGGCCTGAGGGTGAGAAGATTTCAGCAAAATATCATTTTTGGGTGAACTTGTGGGTGCAATTATGGGTAAGATGATAAATAATGTTTTTTACAATTATGGCTATTTTTCATAGCAAATTGATTTGTAGCTGTGGAATGTAGCATGATCTAAAAACCCTTAAGATGTGGTAGCTAGTTTAGAGAGACTTTCAATCAGAAAAATAACCAAAATTTCTCCTGGTCCGCCTGTGAAGTTTTCCCGTTACATATGCGAGCGCGTCACACCGTGTGAGATCCCATGCCATGCTGCGTGGCCATCTGCTCGGTGGAAATGTAAGCAGACACAGGTTGGTGGGAGAGGAACTCTCAGAGAGATTTCTGTGCTGCGCTCCTACAGGAGGTGGGCATTGGGTACAGTTATGCAATATAGTTCATAATTCATTTTTACACAGCAATATGGATGGTGTTTCATGCCAAAACCAAGCAGGGGAACAGCAGTAACTGGTACGGAGACAATCCTGGGCCTGTTGCGTAAAACTAGCATTGCTAACTAGTAGTTGCTCTAAGATTAAGTCAAGTGCTTCTGGGAAAATCTTCATATTTTTTTAATCCATAATCAATTATAAAACAATAATAACAGCCAGACGTCCTTCCTCAATTTTTTTTATTGCATAGAAAATGTTGGCTGGAAACACCTTTTTTTTCTTCCCCCAAATGAAATTTTTAAAATGTTCATTAAAAAATAATATTTTTAATGTCGTTATCTAACAAGAAGTGCATATACTATGATGGAAACATGTTTAACAAATAATTGACTAGATGCACAAAAAAGGTCATGCAAGTTTAACTCGATGTGGCTGAATAATTTGCTCAAATGATTATTTAAATTCAACTTTTAGCATTCCTGGCCTTTTGTGTAAGACTAGCATTGCTTACTAGTAGCGAACAAACCTGTTTTACTGCTTTTGCTCTAAGATTAAGTCAAGTGCTTCTGGGAAAATCAGTATTTTCATATCCATATTCAAATATAAAACTATAATTACAATAAATAATAATAGCAAGATGTCCATCCACTCATTTGTATTCAAATTTGGGAGAATTGAATAAAAATGCTGGATGGAAACAAGTAAAATAAAATATTTTTTAAATGTTAATGAAAAGTTTTTTTTAAACAAAACTTTTATGCCTATTTTTATCTAACAAGAAGTGCATGTACTATGATGGAAACACATTTACCAAATAATTTACTAGATGCACATCAAAAAGGTCATGCAAGATTAACTCAAAAAATGAAGCGAGTAAATAATTTGCACAAAAGATTATTTCCATTCGCAACTATTGTTTTTGGTCTAATTAACTTTTGACAAAAACATGACTGAAGCGACTGAACATTCTGGAAAGTAACTGAAGACAATCCTGGCCTTTTGTGTAAGACTAGCATTGCTTACAAGTAACGAACAAAGATTAAATCAGGTGCTTTTGGGAAAATCTGCATTTTTATATCCATATATATCTGTAATACTAAGATGTGACTTATAGAGTATCTATGTTTTTGGTAACACTTTACAATAAGGTCTCATTTGTTAAAAACTAACAATACTTCAACAGGATTTATTAATCTTGGTTAATTTCTACATTTACTAATAAATGTTTTAAATTGCATTTGTTAACATTAATTACACGTACTGTGAACTAACAAACAATTAACAATTGTATTTATTTTAACTAACAAGGATGTAAAAATATATTGCTCATAGATAGTTCATGTTAACCAATGCATTAAACTAATGTTAACAAATGAGAGTTAAATAAGATAGATATTCCCCAACACTGCTATAACTAGCCAAACTAGGAGGGATTTCAGCTGGTAAAGGTGGTGAGAGAGGTCACAATGCTGCAAAAATAAGTTTGTGGCTCAGATCCAAGGTCAGGACTCTGAGAGGGGCAGATGGATGCTGTGAAAGCGCTTATTTACATGCAGTCAGTTGGCGACAATTAAGCGGCTAAATAAGAAGGAATGCTGTTATTTCTTTCTTGGTCTCTTAAAAGGTTCCAAAAGGGGGTTTTCGCAGCACCGTCTTAGAAGAATAACACTGGGCTCCCCAAAAAATTATTCTGTGAACAGTTCTTAAAAGAAGCATTTTTTTTAGTGTTAAGAACATTTTAAATCATATAAAGAACCTTCTTTGACTCTTAAAAATAAAGGTTCTTATTGGCATCTATGGTTCCACGAGGACCTTTTAACATCCAATCTTTCTATTCCACAAAAGATTCTTTATAGTGGAAAAAGGTTTGTCAGATTATTAAAATGTTCTTCAAACTAAGAAAAGTGGCATCACTGCGAAAACCTCTTTTTTGGAATCTTTATTTTTGGCTTTTATGGCTCCATGAAGAACCTTATAACATTCATAGAACCTTTCCATTCCACAAAAGATTATTTACACTCTTAAAAATAAAGGTTTATTTTTATTGGCATTGACGGTTCCATGAAGAACTATTAACATCCATGGAACCTTTATGGTTCTGTGAAGCAGAAAAAGGTTCTTCAGATTATTACAATGTTCATTTTAGCTCTATCTAATAAAATGTGCAGTCATTTACATACATTTCCAGAACATAAATATGAACACTGGACAAAGCCAGATTCAAAATTCTTGTTTCATTCTATTTACATATTAGAGTTAAATGTTTTTACAGAGGGGATTTTGGATTTCTGTTTTTATCACTTCATAATTCAGTAAATACTGTCAAAAGCCAAAATAAAGTAATTTTCACTATGCTTTTAGGAATAAAATGTTGTATAAATGACATATGAACAAACCCCTCTATAAAAAGCCTCAGAATATAGAGAGGAATAAAACTTTAAAATTTGGTGTATGTGAGTGCTGCTGAAGTGGAGAAACAAACTCATTTTGAGTAAACGGCCTTTAAAGATATGCAGTGTAACTGAAATCTACAGACATAAACAGATAAAGTTCAATGAATGACATATGAACAAACCCTTCTATAAAAACCTTCAGAATATAGACAGGAATAAAACTGTAAATGTTGGTGTATGTAAGTGTTGCAGAAGTGGAGAAACAAACTCATTTTGAGAAAATTGTTATAGAATATAAAATATTGCATTTGAAATCTACAGAAGCAAATAGATTAAGTGCAATAAAATAAAATAAAATAAAAAAAAGTGTAATTTGCCTTAGTCAACACATTATGAAAAGCAAAATCCCCAAATGGACCAGTGCATGAAAAAAAGAAGTTTTTGCCCGTTGTGTGTTTCTTTAGTTACTCTTTTGGACAATTTAGTGATTCTATTAAAGTGAAAATTTCACACATGAATTTTTACATCTGCTTTGTGATTATGGGATTGTCAAATTGGCCCTTTGGAGTTTGGACTCTAGAGGGCGACACTATCAGGTGCATAAGGAAGGAAATGTGTTTTCCACCAGGGTAGAACATACAAATGTGCATTATATTCATTATACTGTTCAAAAACAGTAGTGAGACTACTCTTTTCTAAAAAAAAAAAAAATACAAATATTTCTGATTCATTAAACAAATAAAATAATTGTGAAAAAACAACCAATGCATTTCAGCTCATCTCATAGTTTAGAATACAGACTATCTAATTAATAAATATAAAGCCACCGCATGATACTGTTAAATGCACAGGCATTCATTTTCTAAATTAAAGGTTTTTTGTTCATGTTATTTAAGTAGTTATAAAAGATAATAATATCCGTACTGACCTGTGCAGGGCTGCATCTTGGTTAGTCCATTTCAAACTTTACTTTTGCCTAAAAAAAAGACAGAAAATATATTATTATAATTATCATTTTGTAAAATGAGCAATTTGTTTGCTTAAAAGTACAGTTGTAATACTTATATATTTAAACACAGTTACTGCTGTATTTGTGGTATTTCACTCTATACATGTGAGGCTGAAAGAACCCTTTTTTTAAATAATTAAACCATGCTGTTCATAAACATTTTGCTATTTGTTTAAAGAAGTAAATCATCAATACGCTTAATTGATGACTGTGACAGGTTTATTTAGTGAATTATTTATCAAAGATCCACAAAAGGTGAAGTAATTAGTGATTATTAAATCAGCTGATTATGAAAAACTGAACGGGAGGTTAAATGTGAATATGTAATTCAAAAAGATGTCCTGCAAATCTTATATTTGGCAATTCTGCAAAAAAAAGACATGACATTAGTTGGAAAAATGGCAACAAATTTTCAACGCATTTCTCATTAAAGCACATAATCTGCATTTACAAACTAAAAATGAGCTAGTACAAATATAAACTTAAAACAAAGATGAAAAAATAAAATAAAACGAAAAACTGAAATTTGTATTATCTAATGAATCCAGTATGGACACATTTATAATAATTAAACAAGAATGACTGAATGAAAAAAAATAACAAGCTTATAGAGTTCAAAATTTAAAATATGTTGCGATTTGTGAAGATTTGTATTCTTTTATGCATTAAAATACATTTACTTTTGACATGCTTTATTATGAACATAAGTACTGTGTAGAGTGTTTTTTTTTTTTTTTAAGAGAACATATTTTAGATAATGTACTGCATATTTAAAAATATAAATTTAAATATAATATGCAATATTTTGTGACCGTTAAAGCGGATACCTATTTTTTTTTTTTACTTTCTTGCAAAATCTACAAATATCTATTTACAGTTTTGCACATGAGCATGATAAACATGTAAATTGTGGGACTATAATTGTATTTTAATTATGTAAGTGACTCTTCATGACTATACATGCACACGAACACACACTCTTTCTTCCTTTTACTTTGTTTGTCTCAATTTTCTGTAAAACATTTGGTGCAAATTGCAAAAACACAAAAAGATGTGTAAATCCGCTTTGCCACTAACGATCGTGGATTATCTAGCAGTAAATGACCCAATAAATCTGTCAGCTAACACAAATTATCCTAACATTGTGGTGAAGTTCGCACTTTGGAGAAGAGAAACGAATTATGATGAAATATAATTTAAAAAAAACATGTGTGCGGTATATTTAAAAATGTACGGAATGAATGTTGCGTGTGTTTGTATTGCACTGGTAATGTCTCAAACACATTACATGCAAAACATCAGAAACAAAGACAATTACTACAAATTTAATAGGATTAAAAATACTTAAATGGATTTAACCAAAACTAAAATGCAGTACAATAAATGTCCTGCAGTGCATCATAAAAGCCGTGAAAAACTAAACATTCTGCACTGTTATTTTGGGACTAAACTGTCTACAGTAGGTTAGACAATACACACGCTAATAGACAACCATTCACAATCACACACTAAAAGTGTCACAAAATGTTATACGTGTTATAATATTTGTGATTCTGGTTATTGTGTGTTTGCTAGTTTAGTGTGAAATATATGTTAAAAAATTTAAAATTTGAAAATAAAAAGACGAGTACACACACACACACACATATGCTGACGACAATGCAAAACACACACATATATTTTACCATTAAAATTATACAGATTTTACATAAGGCTAATTATAATTAATAGACTAACTCTAAAACCTGTAGGAATCGTTTTGCACTTAAAAAACAAAACAAAACATTGATTTAATTTATGGATCGCTTTTATCTAAGTGAGGACCTCAGATACCTTCAAAAGGTAAAAATGTGCGTACATACACTGATATAATCCAGTGTTTCAGTTTTCAACAAATGTGCACAAAATAATTGCAAAAATATTTAAAAAGTTGATTTAAATTATGAAATAAAATCAGGACTTATGTGTGTGTTTTGCTAAATAAACTACTTTTGACAGAACATTACTGTCTTAAAATATAGTGGCAACTATAAAACAATTAATCTGCTGTCTGGGGTTTAATTTTGTCAATATAATAGATACATTTTTTCTATATTGACTTAAAATACCGATAGAGCTCGATTCACACACTGAATCAAAATGGTGGACTTGAACTTCACACACACTGAGGCCCAAACTACTGAGGAATGAGACCCCCTCACTGCAGACCGTGTGTGTGTGTGTGTGTGAGAGACCAATCGAGTTCACAATTATTTAGAACTATCCCAAAATTCAATTTAAATCTGTGTACTACATTTTTACCATAATAAATATGTATTTTTTTAAGTACTTCTAACTGTGTGCCTGACCAGTCAAGATGCAAATATTTAGAACTATCCCGAAATTCAATTTTAAGCTGTGATAAATATGTATTTTTGAAAAACTTCTAAGTGTGTGTGTGTGTGCACGCATGTGGAGCTAACATACATTTCACAACTAAAATGTTAGAAGTCTCCACATTCAATGAAGCGCCCTGTTCCTGCTCTGGCAGTTCTTTGCCAACCACAGTGAAATCCCAAAGTCAGCAAATTCAACGACAACTGCAGGTAAAATCACACACTAGGCCACAATCCGGGAATCCAATTGAATAATTCCACACCCACAATAACAGTTATAGCAGGAGTATTTGGCTGGAAGGCAGAAATCTACACCACACGCCGTTACACCGTTACGCCGTTACGACAGAATATCAAACTCTCTGTCCTAAAAACTGCCTGAGAATGATCAGAAAACAAACAACCTTTGCAAAAAATACAATCCCAAATACTACAAATCGGAAATAACCAATAGTAAATAAATATCGGTCTAGTTTCAGAATTCACTGTAATATTATTTAGGGAATATATTTATAAAATCAAGAGTTTCAATATTTATTTTTAATTCTTGAAAGACCCCGATACACATATAGATGTATGAATTCTATCTAAAATTTAGGGATGCCATATTGTCTTAAAAACTTAAAAAAAACAAATTAAAAAAAAGTCTCCCGAGCTTCGCTAGTTATTAAATTTATCATAAATGTGTTAAATCATAACTATCAGGAATATATAACATTTGTGTTGCTTTTTAAATGCATGGTGCAAACATATTACCTTAATAGTGCAAACCACATGTGCAGTCTGTAGGTTTAAAATATATTTGATCAAAAAGCACACACACAAAAAAAATCACTGTATACAATGGCAATTAAAATAAATATATTTAAATTCAAAGAAGAAAAAGATTGCAATAAATAAAACCATCAGTACGGTGGATCAAAGGCCCAGTTCTGCTGCCAAGACTGTAATTCAATAGAGGCCAAATACAAAGAGTAAAGCCAGGCCTCTTGCTACCGATTATAATTTAGTAAGAAAAAACAACATTTTGACCCAAATATAAATACTGAAAAATACCTTTTTCAGCATGTTATATTTAATAAGGCAAGGCCACTACGTACAAAAGTTTCAGTTATCAACATGGTTGAAAAGTATCAGTATAAGCATACTTAAGATACTTAATTGTAATCTGAAATTTATTTCGTACACATTGCAGAGTTTACTGCATTTGCAGGCATTTCGGAATAATATTGAATTCAGCGACGCTTCGTAAATTCAAATTGCAAACAATGTGAAAATGCACAAAAGAAGTTTGTCGGTGTCTTTGCATTTTATCCGAATCGGTGCATTTTAATAGCCGTATGCTATGCTTCAGAAATGCCTGTTATAAATGTTACCCTCACGTAAGCAATCTGTGCATCGAAAAAGGAAAAAAGCATGCACACACGCTGCTGTGACTTACACATATCTGTGAGGACGTCAGCGTCCGGAGGCCTCTTTTTTCTTGCTGCGGAGAGAAAGAGAGAGAGGGGCTGCGAGTCCGTCCCGTTCAGCTATCCCGTCTGGTCTCGAATTCCAGTTCCCCCTCTCGGCAGGCCTGCGCAGGGCTCTGGTTAGGCTCGCCGGCTGGGCCTTTGGAACAATAGGAGGCCTCCGGGGCGTCTGGGAGGCGTGTGTGAACCCCGTCTGCGGACTGGAGAGCGTCTCGCTGAATGGTGCATGTTAGCAAACACACAATTAGCGTGTCTGCCGCATGCAAATGGTCCCGCGGTTACTACGGCACATGCGATCGGCTCTCGAAGGCCCGAGGAGCATCAAGCAGGTTTGAATAAACGCACCCCCACCTCCTCTTTCACGATCCTCTTTTTCGGGGTCTTCCCCTCCCATCGCAACCATCCTTCACTTTTTTCTGCGCTAGTTGCACGGACGCATGCGAGTTTGCGTTTTCCACTCACTCCCGACGTTTCCTTTTGCAGATCACTGATATTTTCACTCGCCTTTTGTGAGCAATTGGCACCTGTCCCAGAGCGGAGCAGCTTCACTCCTGAATCCCCTGTCCGAATGGATCGGGAACGGGTAAGTCGCAGGTCAGTACTTCCAAATGGCAAATCCAGCAGGTTTTCGGCCTGGAGCTGCGCCAGTGTGGGCTGCGGGTCAAGGTGCACTCGGCCGCTCACTGAAATTGAAAAAGAAAATGTCAAAATAGGCACTTTGCAAACCGAATGCAGGCTGAAATTCCGCAATCAGGTGCATGAAAAAGCACAGGAACTTACTGGAAAACTGGGAGCATGTTGGCAGGCTTATGGTGGAGCCTCTTTCGCGCTCTTGTCAAGAGGCCCTCGCGGTAAAAAAAAAAAAGAAGCTTGGTTTTTTTCTTTCCCCTTTTTCCCCCCTTACACTCTCTAAACTAGTCTCCAGCGTGTGTTCTCACACACACACACACACACACACACACACACACACATAATCCAACCAGAAAGAAAGAAAAATGAGTGGAAACACAGCAGAAGAACGCAACTTTCTGCAGAAAAAGTATCTGAAACTTTGAATTCCACACAGTTTCTGAACATAAACAGTGGATTTATTTTTAGTTCTTCTTTCCATCAAACATTAATTTGGTTGCTTTAAAGGCTTGCATTAAAAGTTCACTTTGACATTTCGAAACCCTGAATGCTGCAGGTTTTTTTATTCACGAACGCAAAGTAGACTTCTCCGAATAATCCAGAAAGGACTAATAACACCACAAATAACCAAAAAAATTAAACGTGTCCAAGTATTTGATGCCAAAATGGCACTGGTTCACATGTGTGTCCGAACTCAACACGCTAATTTTGAATTCTGGACATGAACATGAAAAAACGAGGGGGATTTTTGTTCACTAACAACTTAAACTTCAGTGTCTTCCTCAAATAAAGTATAATGTGACTTCTTATGGCTTGGCATATAGTGTACAAGTTGCATGGACTACCGTTATGATACTACAGGAATGATGTACAGAAACGAGCTGCCTAAAACAACATGGTGAGTGATTAACGACAGAACCGATTTTTGTGCGAACTATTCCTTTAACCAGCAAGTTTACTCGACTTCGAAAATAGACTTTCCTAAAACAGGCGTTTTCAGAATCTTACTAGTTCATTTAAATTGTCTACTAAACATGTCCAGTAATGAACATAAACGGACATCTTAAATGCAGAAATTACATTTTAAACATTTGCAGAACAGAATATCCATCTTCATCTCATTTAAGCTAAATTCATCAAGCATTTTATGCATCTGAACACTAATAAAATAATATTTTCACACTTTGCATAATTGGAAAAAAATCGGAAATGATGCACAACAGGAATGTTCTGCTAACAAATGAGATTTACCTTAATTTACCTTTGACTTCTTAATGCATCAAGTGTCATATATCATCTCGAGGTCTTCACTGACTAACCTTATTAGGCGCAAAACGGTTTGTCGTAGTGGAAATTACACTGCAATTGATAACAGACGAAAAAAAATTGTATAAATCATTTTTGCATAATCACTTTTTGTTTAGATCATAGTTTTAAAAATGCAATCATATTTTTACAATGCATTTTCATAGTTTAAGACTAGGGTTAGGACAAATATTTGAAAGCAAACCTAAATGAAAGCATTTTTTAAAAACAAAAATCAAAGTCTGTTGGTCAATATGAACCCCTGGTTCATAAAAGTGCCTGTACTTAAAGAAACACCCACATCCAACCAATCAGAGTCTCCGCACTGGATTTAAGGAACAGCTCTGACCTTCCAGCCAATGAGAAAGCAGGAAAACAGACAGGCTCCGCCCCCACGATACTGCTCTCCTCACGTGCTCTCTCTCTCTCTCTCTCTCTCATTCATCCGTCCATCTGCCCTGTTCCCTTAAATCCCTCCCTTGCGGTGACAGAACGAGGCTGGGAAAGAAAACGACAAAAACATTAGACGTTCCCTCAAACACACCCTCACCGTGCAGCAAGGGATGTGTCGCGATATCATTTCCCTCCATTTCTTCCCAGTGTTCAACACTACGGCAGGCACAATTGTAAGAAATTAAAAGGAAAACGACACAGCAAAAAAGGTTCTGTTTGCTCTGGCTCTTGCTCCAGAAACCCCTCGAGGCCAGACTCGCTGTACAAACTTTTTTTCCCTCCGAATGCAGCGCACGCGCTCGTTCTCTCTCTCTCTGCCCCCTCACTCTTCCTCTCGGCGGCTCAACTAATGAGAGTGCAGAAAGAGAGAAAGCCTGCGAACTGCAAAAATCTCTTTCCAGCTCTTGCGGACTTACTCAACACTTCTCTTTGCAGTCTCTCTGGGGATTGTGGGAAGACTTGTGACATTTCAGAAGGTGGGGCTACTTTCCTAACCAGCGTCTTTCTGTGTCTAAAAGTGTGAATGCTGCAATCGGGCTGTTCTAACATGGCCGATGCAGGAGGGCGCACCCGTCCCCTTCGCCGCTGGCTCACGTCTGTCCTCTCACACTAACACATTGCCAAGCAGAACTGCAAAGTGAAAAAGCAAGCTTGCGTGGATCGTGCGGCCTGTTGGACATCATCTACGGCGTTAGGTAGGGACCCCGCCGTTTTCCTCCCACATCACATCTCGCCACGGCTTCTGACCAATCGGCGGCCTCGCAGATAAAACCGTACGCGCTTATATTTCATTTCGAACTTCAGATAGCCCATTGCATCCCCAAAGACTGAGCGAGTGGCACAGCAACGGCTTTATCTTTTGTTATTTAGCTGGAACGTCTCTCCGTTTATTAGGTTTTTTTTTTTGTTTGTGGTGCTGCAGCAGCTGTGCCATCGGGTTCGACCAAGGACAAGTGTTTGCTTACAGGTTACCGGCCAACTATTAATGACCTGAACTTCAACACCGCCTTTATGTCTGAACACGGCTCCCATTAGTGACAAAACAGAACAGCATATTTCAGATGCATCATAAATCCCAAAGTGGTACAATTGCAATGGCTGTGCATTCATTTCACAATTATTGCACTGCGGAGTGCACGAGAAAATATCTGAAAGATGCTACGTGCTAGATACCACATTCAGTGACTGATACTAGAAAATGAGGATTGTTGAAAACATAAAATGTTGCTGTGCAAACACTCACGCAAATATACTTCACCTCTCTGAGGCCCCGCACATCACAAAATGGCGGCTGCCACCATCTCGTAGGTGTCGACTGTCTTATATCTGAAGCCTTTTAGACCATTTCTGTAAGAAACACAATAAAGATTGCATTGTGAAAAACACTGAACTGTGTGTATATTTCAAACGAGTTTAACTGCAACTGATGCTGCAAAGCACTTTTTTCCTTCTTTACGGAGAAAAACAAAATGCATGGATGAAACAAATATTTCAGTGTTTTCTCATTTCATTTTGTGCAATTGTTATTCATTTTAATTTGAATAAATAAATAATCGCATTAAGATTAAAATAAATGCATAACAATTGCATTCAAATCACATTTAAAATGCATAACAATTGCATTAAAATAACATTTTTAATGCATAACAAATGCATTAATATAAAAATGAAAATGCATAACAATTGCATTCAAATAAAAATGAAAATGCAAAACAACTGCATTAAAATCAACATTAAAATGCATAACAATCGCATTAAAATAAAAATGAAAATGCATAACAACTGCATTAAAATCAACATTAAAATGCATAACAATCGCATTAAAATAAAAATGAAAATGCATAACAACTGCATTAAAATCAACATTAAAATGCATAACAATCGCATTAAAATAAAAATGAAAATGCATAACAACTGCATTAAAATCAACATTAAAATGCATAACAATCGCATTAAAATAAAAATGAAAATGCATAACAATTGCATTCAAATCAAAATTTAAATGCATAACAACTGCATTCAAATCGCATTTAAAATGCATAATTGCATTTAAATAAAAATTTTTATGCATAACAACAGCATTAATATAAAAATTTAAATGCATAACAATTGCATTAAAATCAACATCAAAGTGCATAACAATTGCATTCAAATAAAAATGAAAATGCATAACAATTGCATTAACATCAACAATAAAATGCATAACAATTGTATTAAAATCAACATTAAAGTAATGTATTTGTTGCCTTAAAACTGATTTTTAAAATGCATTTGTATTTATTTTAATTCAATGCCATGCAATGCAACTTTTTTTTTCTCTCTCTCAAGCAAGGGAAGCTATATTTGAATGTTTCTCCAATGGATCCTTCATCAGATGAACCAGACTTTAACTGGATATTGAAAATGGAATAATATGCCAACCAGCACAAATATTTTGCTGCACATTTGAGTCAGCACTGTATTCTTTGATATCGTGATGCTGGCGTGACATTAGCATGGGTAAGTAAGTAGTCTGTATGAGGCCAGAAAGCGCGAGGTGGTGCGACCCGACTCTCCTCGCCAGATTCACATACACAGTGTTTGTCGCAACAGGAAATGCTGGACAAATGAAAGCCAACAAGTACACAGCCGACAGCAGGAGATTTGAGAGCCGAGAACTGCGATTGTCTTTCATGTCCGAAAAAAAGGATACTAAGAGTTTCAAGGTAAGTATTCTTCAAAAGAGCAGCACTGTTTGTTTCTACTGTGTGAAATTAAAGCGGTGGCATTCTTTAAACGGCTGCTGTCCAAACATGCATGTTGCACACAATAAAAATATCATTCATCAAATGTTCCTCACTGAATTTTAATCTACTTCGACAAAAAAAAAATCCACACAATTTCGACCGAATTTAAAAAACTTCACATATCCGTCACAGGCAAGTAATCTCCCGACTTCACACAAAAAAGGCTGTTTTTGGTGGTCTGACCTCTGACCTCCACACGTGCCTAAAGAACTGCTCCATTGACTCCCCGCTGGGTCAGACAAAAAGGTCACGACCTCTGGGTCAAAAGCGTTACTCAAGGGGCCGTTCAAGCTAAATTGAGAGGGTGCGACAGTTGTTTGCTTTGACGAGGTAAAGATTACGCTCACATTAAGTGTTGCCGACAAGCGGGTCAGACCCTTGGGAATGACCCCTGGGACCTCAGACAGCTCCTCTTATTAACTGCTGCTGACCCTTGACCTCTGGCATCATCCAAGCGAAACCAGGTTCTCACGCTCGCAAACGCTTCTGGAGGGACGCGTCTCACTCGTGCACCTGATCTGCAGAAATCAATAATAGCATGCAAATTTGATATTACATAATTATTTCAATAAAATGCTGGAATTAATTTGAACATCTTTGAAAACCTCTCCATAATGTTTTTTCCAAAATGTTCAGCTTAATGAAACATTTAAAAGAAAGCAAGAGAATTTGAAAAGCAATGTTTTGAAAAATTAAAATCTGGTTTCTAATAATTGTAAAAATGCTAGAGTAGCATTTGAAAGAAAGTTAATATAATTAATTATGTAATATAAATGATTACTCAAATCCAACATTTCTACCTACAGATCAAATATTGTTGTGTAAAACTTCAGTAGAACTAGCAATTACATAAGACACATTTTTCCCATTAAAATTTTGTGCAAAGCCCTTAAAATATGAAATATTTATAAATACATATTATGCATGTCCTATGTCTAAAATAAAACATTGTGAGGGGAAAATATATAATGTCTTTGTGGAGATGAGAGTTGTGTGTGTGTGTGTGTGTGAGAGAGACAAAGAAAGAAAATATCCATTTTGTTTTTTTTCCCACTATATCACTCATATTTAGCTTTACTAACTACACTCAATAGTAATTTAAGAATTCATTTTTAATAACTGTTTTCTCTGTGATTATAAAAACATGCAGGTAGTTAGACATTTTAAAACCCATTTTAAGCATTTAAATAGTGTTCAACTGCACAAACTGTGCTAATATATTTACACTAAATAGCCAAATATTATTTTTAAATTAAGATTAGAAATTGTATTCAAAACAACTCCAATGATTCAATGCCTCTTGTCACACACTGTCTTCATTGATATTCAGTGAATCAAATGCCACAATATTTTCTGATAATACCCCACAAAAAAAAAGATATTCAAAAATATTGTATTCCTCATGCGATGAATAAAGGTGTGTGAAAATATAATTCAAACACACCAGTGTAAAGACACTCGAATCTTCTTTGCCTGTGATATTCACAATCATAGAATTCTTCAACAAAACATAAATCATAAACATTTTTTATGATTTTACGTTTTCCCTAAAATGAGAAGCAAGAAAAGACAATACAACCATTTTCTATAAAACTATAGTTTTTTTCCCTCTTCTTTTTAAGTTTCGATGAGCTGTCCATTTCCTAACAAAAATATAATGCGCACACTTATTGATAAATAAGAGCTGCAGTTATTTAGGCTGGTAAAAATGTCCCATGTGAAACTGTACTCAAATGAGAATCAAATAATTTTCTCTGCAGATCTTTTTCAAAGTTAATTAACAAAAACCTCAAATGCAAATCTCAGCTTTCCTTTTCTCAAATTTAAATCCACGTTTTATCTGTTTAAGATGCAAACATAAATTGATAGTTCAAAGGATTTTCATACATTTTAAACGACATCTTTTGTTCATGTATTTGAATGCACATTCATGTTGGCATGCTGCATGTGCAGTTTCATCAACGCAGCTATTGAGACTCATCAATCAAACAATAAAAATGAGCACATGTAAACTCGACTCACCCAGTGAAGATGGAGCCCATGAAATCTCTCCAGCTCCAGCTCCACGCGCTCGTTTCAGGTCTTCTCTCGCAGCTGGCGCTTGCGTCTTTGACAGCCTTGTAAAGCGAGTCCTTCTGTTTGGGCCACTCTTCATCCAAAGCTGGCACGGGACGTGACCAAATGAAAAGAGAGAGCGAGAGAGAAAGAAACTGGTCAGAAAAGAAAAACACTGAAACAAACCAGGTGCGAACTGAAACCTATGGGAATTTCACAGAAATTGACGCCGTTAAAATTCAGCGCTGGGGACAACGAAACGCACGGCAAAGCAGGTTGGCATACGTGTGCACAAATTGACCTATAAAGTGCATTAAATACTTTTGCATTGGGACCAGGACCTGCCTAAGTGCCACGTCAGCAATGTCCTGTTGGACCGGGCATCATCAAGTTCCTCCGCCCATGGTGCCCTCTTCACAGACCAGACATCAGCAAATAAAAGCACTCCAGCGCTCGCTCATCCGTAACACTACGGCAGCCGTCGAGAGCAAACTGTTTGTCTTTTGTGATGTTCCTCTGATTGCACATAAACGTGTAACAGGGCCATTAAAACACACTTTTGCAATTTTAGTCTAAAACGGTTTTAACCAGCACAAACATCAGTGTTTCGTGACTTCTTTGAGGTCACACTTCAGAGTGTTACGCTAACATTACCATTAGGTTATGAAAATGTTATTTATCAATGTTCTCTGAACATTTTTTCTTGGTTATATGAACCTTTTTATCCCAATACAATTTTAAATCTTCTAGAAATTTTTTATTTTTCTTGGTTATGCAAATGTTAACCTTTCTTTTTTAATTATTTTCCAAACATTCTAAAAAAAAAACGTTTTTCTTGGTTATATGAACATTCCATTTGATCCTTTTGCAAACATTATCGGAATGTTACTTTTGAATGTTCTGAAACGAGTAGCATTTAAAAAAACATCAGTTGAACGTCCAACTACAATGTTCCATAAATGATGTATAAATGTTTTGAGAACGTTATTAATGACCAGATAGCTTTAAACAAACTTTCTATTAACGTTACTGAAAGAAGTGTGTTTAGAACTCGCCAGAGCATTATCCAAAGTTATAAGAACGGTCCCTGTTAGCTGGGACTTTTTTGTTTTTGCGTTACACTGAATGCATTAACATCAACCGAGCTCAAAACATCATCTATAATTGTGAAAAACATTTGAAGTCATCTAAAAGCACTTGGACTTTTTGTGATTACTTCAGTAAATAGTTTTGAGCCACTTCAAGTGCAACGAAGCACGCAATTTTGATGTCATTCACAATCCGTGCTTAAAATTCAATCAAATGTTTAGGAAAATTCACATAAGTTGCTTTGGATAAAAGCGTCTGCTAAATGCATAATTGTAAATAATGCAATATCTTGGCAATATGAACTCAATAATCCTGCATGCTTGTAAATACAGTAACATCGGAAATATTTGGATGCTTAGAAATGACCGTTAAATGGCAAAATATAAAAACGCTAGGATCTTTTCTCTTCACTAGCGTGACTTTTCTTCATCGTGTCTGAAATCTCAGTGTATTTAAATCAGCTGGTGATTTTTAGTGCATGTATAAAGTCAGTTCTTCTCGAGTTCACACAGGTGTGGAGAATCACATTAACTAACTAACTAACTAACTAACCTCAAACAACTACTGGTTTAGTATTTAAAACTTCTTTTTGTCAAACGAGTTGCTTTAAAAGTGTAATTGTGCATTCTTCTGTACAATAAATGACATCAAATACCAAATCAAATATGTAATGTAGTGACATTCAGACATTTTAAGTATTTCGAGTAACTAGGTGTGAGACACAAAACTGAGGGCCAAACAGCAAAAGTCATGCAGACAAACTGACAAGATACAGATTCAAACTGAATAATGTTGGATGTTTCTGATCACAAAATAATATTTAGCATTTTTTCATTTAGTTAGTTTTAACTTGACCAGTGAACACATTAATTTGGACTGTATTTAGCCATAATAAAAAAAAAAAAAGGTATTTTGAAAATTCAGTCATCGCACTCTTTTTATCTAGACTTTGAGGTTTTGCTTTTCTTTAAAAAGTATTTGACCACATTTTACATGTAATAAATTGTTGCAATTAACTTCTCGAAAATTCTTGTCCAAACCCTCCATATTACATTATAAAATATAAAATTAGGTTTTAAGAATAAAATCTACTAAACTAAACTGCATTGCCTCTAAAAAAGTATGGAAATGATTTACTTGTATATTTACTGTAATGTGAATGTGCTATAATTTTAATTAAGATTTTTTTTTTAAATAATCAATTCAAAAAAAGATTGTATTATTTGAATTTAAAAGCCACAAAAGATAGACATCAAGTACTTTCAAATAAAGCTATTTTAGAAATAACTGACTTTATCTCAAAAATATATATAAAAACCCTCTATTTATATTACATTCTAAAATATAAAACTAGGCTTGCATTTACTAAACTACAATGATAGCATTGCTTCTAAAAACTATGGAAATTATTTCTTGTATATTTACTGTTATAATGCTTCTTACACGAGTCAAGAGAATGTGCTGTCATTTTAATTGAGATTTTCTAAATAATAATTTTAAATAAATATTAAATTTTTTTAATTTAACAGCCACAACAACCACAAACATGCTGTACTCAGATATCATTAAGTATTTTGAAATAAAGTCATTTTAGAAAGAATTGACCTTATAGTTAAAAAAAAAAAAAAAAGAGTTTTATCTCCATATTCATATTACATTCTACAATACAAAATTAAGCCTTAAAAACAATTTTTACTAAACTAAAACGCAGTCTAGCATTGCTTCTAAAAACAAAATAACTGATTAACTTGTATATTTACTGTAATAATACTTCTTAAGAGAATGTGCTGTAATTTAAGCTATTTTTTAAATAATCATTTTAAATAAATGTTATTATTAAAATTTAAAAGCACAAAAGTACTTTCTAATTTTAGAAATAATTGACAAAAAACTTTATTTTGTATCTCTATATTGTGTTTGCACTCAACAAGCCTGCGATTTTCAATGCAAAACCTTTTTCAGTTTATAATAATAACGCACATTCTTTGACAATTCCAGACGCATTCAGCTCAAGCAGAGGTCGACTGACTTTTACTTGTGAATGTGATGAACTCTACAATCCGTCCGAGTGTGGCCTCTCAGAGAAAGCTGCTGCGCGCTCACCTAAAGACAGACAGAGCCGGAGTTAACGGGGGGCTTTAGCCCAATAATCCCCACCCCCAACTTTTTCATTTTCTAAAGGTGGAGCTGTCTGTCTGTCCGTGGGACTGTCTCTCTCTCTCGGGTCTAGACTGAGGGGGGCTGGGTGGATCACGTGCGCCAAGCCCATGACAAAAGCCTCTTTTATGAAGAGCATATGCAGATAGAGCTGCTGCTTTTGTGCAGCGACCCCAAGCTCGGATGGAGAGAGCAGCAGCAGGAGGAGGAGGAGGAGGAGGGAGAGAGAAAGAGAGAGTTAGATGTAGATGCTCTGAGAGCTCGTGATTGGTGTGAAATCGGTATGTGCACAGAAAACACAACCTGGTTTGCCACAAAATGATTTAAATGTTCATTAAAGAAAGTTTTTTGGGCTTTAAGTTCGTCTGAAAGATGGTTCTCAACTGGTTTTGCATCAGGACCCAAGTACACAAATGTAAAAAATAAAATTGTATTAATATTACCATGATCTTTTTAGAAGCAACAATATGCAAAATTATTAGCATGATAGTTTTTCAATAATACGTGCTCTTGGTCTTGAAGCCCTAATTTAAAAAAATACAAAAAAAAAACAAAAAAAAATCCACATTCGTCATTGTTATTAATGTTTGTTTTAGCCATAATATAAATTCAAATCATTTTACTTTTTTTCCTACATTTTGATGTATTGCTTAAGTTTTTCTTGTTTTTATTTTTGCTTTTTTTAATTTTATATTTTCACATTTTGTTTTAATTGTAGTTACATTTTTAGTAAATGCTTTTGTCATTTTTATTAGGTTTTTTTTCTTCTGTTTTTAGCCATTATATAAGAATATATAAGTCATCACACTCTTTTTCTAGACTTTGAGGTATTGCTTTTTTTCCATTTTAATTTTAGTTACATTTTTTAGGGTGTTTTTGTTTGTTTTCATTAGGTTTTTTTTTTTTTATTAGGTTTCATTTATTTTTATCCCAGTTTTAGTTTTTATTTCCAGTATTTGTAGTGCTTATTTCAGCTCATTTCAGTAGCAAGCTTTCAAGAATATTTAAATATTTGTACTGGAAAACAAAATAAAAATTCTAAATAAGAAAATTATTTTAGATCTAGCGTTGAAAACGAACATCATTATTGTGTGTGTGTTTTTGTGACTAGTTAAACATGTTGATAATTCATGTACTTCTCTATACCTGTGCTAACTTTGGCTTCAAACATCCACTAAAAATCACCAAAACACCAGCTGATTGAGCTATTTTTTGACAGAATTGAAGAGGAAACTAGTTCGAACTTCATATTTTGTTTTATTTCAGCTATAGTTTTAGTTAACGATAACCGTACTACAACTATTCACGTTATAAAATCATTGACAGCCAGAATCCATCCTGCTTTAAAGAACATTTAAAGTGACAGACGACAAAACAGCAGCATGCCTAATTAACAAAACGTAATTGCAATTTGGCTTGGATGCTAACATAGTTATTGGTCTGAATAAATGTGAATAATTATTGTGAATAATTTGTCAGTGCACATTACAAAATGTGTCCATAATCTTTATTTTTCAGCTTTATTATCAATTTTTTTTAACATTCATATTGAAGCACTTGCATTATGGAATTAAAATAGTTTGCAAATGCTGTTTCATGTCAACTTCAAGGTAATTTTTGGACCTGTGGGCCTTAAATGAACAACATCTTAATTTAAGAATAAGCCGCACTCATGCATTCTCACCCCGCACACGTATGTCAGCACACACACACACACACACACACACACACACACACACACACACACACACACACATACACACAGCTCATTAAACACACGGGAGCCCCGGCGATGCATGACTGTCTGAGGGTTGATTTGTCTTGTGCCACAGGGAGAAAGAAGTTGGCACAGACCCTCGCCTGCCATCTTACACACAACCGGCACGACGCTGGAGACACAGCAACATCTACACATTCGGACAGTGCAAAATGTCTCAATGTCACCACATTAGATGCAAAATATCAAACTTACAGATTCCTCATCATTCCTGTCCAAAAAAGTCTCAATATCTCAATCAGCTGGTGTTTTGGTGATTTTTAGCAAAGCTAAGTAACCAGAGAATTACATTAATTATCAACATTTTTAACTAATCACAAACACACACACACACACACACACACACACACACACACACACACAATAATGACTGTGTTCATTTTCTACACTAGATCTAGAATATTTTTCTTATTTAGAATTTTTGTCATTTTCCAGTACAAAAAATCTAAATATTTTTAAATTGAAATTTTATTTACTTTAGAAGTACAACTACTACTAGGTATTGTTTTCTGAAAAAAAAAAATAAATAAACAAAATTAAGGGATTTCATGCTTAAAAGAAGAAAAAAAAAATCTACCAATAAGGCAAGAAAACTGAAAACTTAATTCAAAGGAAAAACAAATGTATATTTTTTACACCTACTGGCAGATATTTGCCTTGTTTTCAGTAAAAACATTTTTAATTTTTCTTATTTACTTGAGATGCAAAATGACATAAGATATTGTTTCTCAATTTAAGAATGTTTAGCTATTTGTGCTGGAAAACAAGAAAAAAATACTTCGTACTTAATGTGCATTTCACACCAGACAAACTTTTTATGTCAAATGATTTGCTTTAAAAGTGTTCTTGTACATCTTTATAATGAATGACTTAAAATAAGGAAATATGTAATGCAATGACTTTTTTTTTTTTTTTTGCATCTAAATGCATTTGGGGAAAGAAAAAAAAGGGTGAAACAGCACAATTCATGTGCATTGTTTTAGCATTTCAGAAACTTTTGTCTGTCAAAAATGATTTGTGTGAAAAATCTGTTATATCAATACTTGATATATGGATAATACTTTGATATTTTATTATATAATGCAATGGCATTCAGACATTTTGTGTCTATTTAGTGTCTAAAAAGGCACAGAATAATAAAATGAGAAAGAAAGACTTTTTTTTTTTTCAGGTTGACCTGCAAACTCTAGCGGCTGCAGTGAATGTAAATCACCCGAACTCACTCGCATGAACCTTAACCGCTATTCAAATGAGACGGCACTGAAATCACAGAGACAAAACTGTCCCAGAGCAACACAAACACAATGGTAAGACTGTATGACTGGCTCAACGATCCTCAAAAAACATACATACTTTTAATTTTTTTGAAAATGCCTACTTTAGACCATCACATCAATTCCTTAAAGGAATAGTTCACCCAAAAATAAAAATTGCTGAACATTTACTCACCCTCAGGCCATCCAAGATGTGGATGAGTTTGTTTCTTCATCAGATTTGGAGAAATGTAGCATTGCATCACTTGCTCACCAATGGATGTGAATGGGTGCCGTCAGAATGAGAGTCCAAACAGCTGATAAAAACATCACAATAATCCACAAGTAATCCACACCACTCCAGTCCATCAGTTAACGTCTTGTGAAGAGAAAAGCTGTGTGTTTGTAAGAAACAAATCCATCCTTAAGCCGTTTTTAACTTCAAACCGCTGCTTCCAGCAAAGTCCATAATCTATAATAACGCTTCCTCCAGTGAAAAAGTCCATCTCATCTGAATCAGGAGAGAAATCTGCACAAATCAACCACTGTTTACAAGCCAAAATAGCTCTAAACAAATGTTAATTGATGGACTGGATTGGTGTGGATTACTTGTGGATTATTGTGATGTTTTTATCAGCTGTTTGGACTCTCATTCTGACGGCACCCATTCACATCCATTGGTGAGCAAGTGATGCAATGCTACATTTCTCCAAATCTGATGAAAAACAAACTCATCCACATCTTGGATGTGCATTTCAGAAAATGTACATTTTTGGGTGAACTATTCCTTTAAGGATCCTATAGCTTGCTGAATATGGTAAATACACCACATTATGGAAATAAATTGCGCTTTGAAAACGTGTTTATTCCTGCATAATAAACAAAATACCATTTATTTGTATATGTATGCAGGCTGATAAACATAGCTGAAATATAGACATCACCTCGGATTAAACGCATCGATTTGAGCTTTCGTTAAACTCTTTCAGGTGAACGGATTAAAAACGGCCCTGAAGTGCGTCTCATTGTCCGCTGGAGTTAGCTGACCGTCGTCCAGCGTAACCAAGTATTTCAGGTCACTTCACAGGCAGTTTGTCAAACAGCCAAAAGTCCCAGAATGCCTGGCGAAAGCCCAGCTGTGTCCAGCTCCGAGAGTTAACTGTTGCGACCCCTAACGCACCTCTTTCTCCCGGTCTCTTTTCCTCCTCTGCCTTCTGTTTTTCTTTCTAAACAACCGTTTCTCCTTCTGTTTGAGCAATCTGACCCGCTCGGTTCGACACACGACGCGTTTGTTTTGCTCTAACGCCAAAAACAGTAAACTAAACCGACAGATCGCCGATATTTCATTCGTTTAATCGCTTAAAAATGTGTCGGAGCACCGTGACATCACATCTGACACATTCAGAGATTTTTAAGTGGATTCTTAAAGGAACAGTTCCCCCAAAAAAGTCATTTATTCACTCTCATGTTCGTCAAAAACCTGTATGATGTTATTTCATCTTTAGACACAGCTTTTAACACTTTTATAAGGATTAAAAAACTATAAAGACTACGATACGATCATTTTATTTGAGGACGAGTGTCAAAATGAAGTCGCTATTCCTTGATCCACGGAAACAAATCCCAGCATACGGGGACAGGTGTGAACTGTTCCTTTAAGCGTCTCTTTTAAAGCAGCTCCAGCGTTCATCTGTTAAAGACGTTTGGACCTGTTCTCGAATCCACCTGCTTTATATTTCTCTAGTCTCTGGAGACCCGGCGTTGTCCAGTTCGCTGCTTTCTGTCCGTTCTGCATCTGTCCCACACCTGCAACTCTGATAACACAAAGAAAAGACAAAACCAGCCCAGTTCACCGCCAAACAGCCTGGAGGAACGACACACAGCCACGAGAGACTCACTTACTCACATTACATATATATATATATATATCTGTTTTCAGTTGAATTTTAGTTGAATTTTTAGAAATTTTGCTACATATTAGATTTTGTAATTTTAAAATATGACTATTTAGGTTTAATTTGTTTTATTTTAGTTTTTTATTCATTTACAGTTAATAATTATAGCTTCAGCTTATAAACTTTTTCATTTGCCAATGCAACATTTGTATTGCCTTAGCATAAGTTTGAATTTTTCTTTCTTTCTTATTTAATTATTAAATAGTTAATATATTTAACAAAACTTTTTATTATTACTAACATAATAATAATAATAGAATATTGGCACATATTTATAATGATTTTTCTGGCATTATAAAATAAAACACTTTCATATTAACATGATTTTAATGCTGTCTGTTTCATTATTAATTATTTAAATTCCTTTTTTTTTTTTAACAAGTTTCACTATATAGTTTTTGTTTTAATAGCAACTGATTTTAATTTAAATTCATCATCACAAAAAATATATACACACACTTTAATATAATAAAATAATGCTTACATATTAAAATAATTAATATCATTTTATTATGAAAAAATATCATAATTTATGATTTGAATAGATTTTTACTGCATTAATTCACTTGAATCTGCTTGGTTCCTCTAACAGAAAAAGGACTGTAAATATAGAATCATTTTTAAATTAAACGTTAATCAATTGAAAAATATTGAGATGTAATTTAATTTATATTGTCCAGCCCTAAATATTACATCTACAAACTCATACAGAAATATGAATACAGATGTCAAACAATTTGCCATTGAAGCTGATTTGAAAATATGATAGAAATAAATAAACTGGAGTCAGACTTTGTATGCGAGTGATTGGCAGCAGCAGGTCTTCTGTTAAAGAGAGAGTAGCGCCACCTAATGGATCGACTGGAAACGCATCTGATCTCTTGCTGTCAGTAAATCAGCGCTGCTCATGTGTTCAAAAAAAATGTTTGTCTCCAAAAATATAACAGACAAGATTTACTTCAAGACTATCTGCTGGTCTCTGGCAAAACTAAATATAAAAATAGAACTAGATTTATTAATTTTCTGAAAGAAATCCGAGCGTTTGCCCAAAGAAAACTCACTGCTGCACTGCTGGAGTGCTGAGGATGGTTGCTAGGGTGTTGCTATATGGTTGCTAGGGTGTTCTGAATGGTTTTTAACATGCTGCTTTATTAATACTAGAGTTGCCAATGGGAACCGTTTGGGAATGTTAAAAGTCATTTTGCTTAAAACCAGACATATATACAGAAAAGGCCAAAAAGGCCATAATTAAATATGAATAATTCTAAAGTTAATTCTTAATTACAATTTAGATAATACTTTATTAACTGGTCACTGTTGCTCAAAACAGACACAAACATAACAACCAAGCAGCACAAGTCAAACATCTTAAATTAATCTCAATATTTTCAAGAAGAAGAAAACATATAACATATAATATGATTTAATATAGTATTATATATTAAAATTATTTTTTACATTAAACACTACAGTTTATTTAATATTTATTTAACAGAAAATATATAAAAACTAACATTTTATTCAATACTCTTTTTTATTGTTTTATTAATTTATTTGATTTATTTATTATGATTGTAGGCTAAAATACACTACTTTAGATGTAATTGGTCACTGCTGTCTATGAGAAAAAAATATTTTATATGATTTAATGTAATATTAAATATTAAAATGATCATATTTTAAATTTTAAATGTTACAATGTATTTTTTATTTTAAAATTTAATCGTGTAATTTTTTTAATATTGAAATATTAATAAAGTATGTTTTATTAATATTAAAGAAATATCATTTGGGGTTTTTATTTTACAAAAATGAATGCTAAAATACACTACATGTAATTGCTCGCTGTTGCTTTTAGTTTTTTTTAGTTTTTTCCATCACGTTTAACCTCTTAACTAATTAAAATACTGAGTTTAAAGACATTTTGCATAAAGTATGTGAAGCTCATCTCTGGCAAAATGTGAAAAGCATACGGACAAGACATAAATAAATAAAAGCCGAAAGCACAAGGAAGCGACCGAAGATCTGAACATCTGTGTCAAAATAATGAAGCGAAGTGGGATTAAACTTTAACCAGCGGTTTTCCAGACAGATATTAAACACTGTCGTCAATGGATCAATATCAAAGCGAAGCTGACATTAGTGTTTCTGGATTCCAGGACTGACCTTGATCCGCGTCCAGGGAAGCGTCTGAAAGGCCAACGAACCAAACGCTGGCTCGCTCTTCATTAAAACACATGGGAACACGGGACGGCAGACAGGTGCTGTCTGGGTCAGGAGGTAAATAAGAGCACGGACCTCAGGCCAGACGCTGGGCCAGTAAATACACACCGCCTTTCATTCACATGCATAGTGTCTGTAACACAAGACACACAGCAGCTGTAGACAGGACAGAGACCCCTCTCACACACACGAGCAGCACTAACAGCTCAGGGGTCAGAGGTCAACCATCAGTAAATCTGAGCTGATCCAAGACATATACAGATACACGATACACAGCAGAGAATGCATGTAAAATACATGGATAAAATACATATACAGGTGCATCTCAATAAATTAGAATGCTGTGGAAAAGTTCATTTATTTCAGTAATTCAACTCAAATTGTGAAACTCGTGTATTAAATAAATTCAATGCACAC